>NC_057807.1:238833907-239133907 GCF_018294505.1 Triticum aestivum
CATTCCTCCCTGCTCCCCTGCCTCCTCCTGCTTCTTCTTCCTCCAGCCGTCGCCGCACCACGCCACACCGTTCCGTAGCGATGAGCTCTTCCTCCACCGCCGCGGCTCCTGCTGTGCGTTCCGGCGTTTGGGACGGCTCCGAAGTGGATGACGACGCCATCGAGCACCTTCGCAAGACGCGTCGGCTCCCGGCGCAAACTTGGTGCGAGCCCGCGCCCCGCCGGCGGGGGAAATAAGGCCGGCGCCGCAGGAGGGTGAGCGGGTTATATTCCGCTCGCACCTTATGTGCAGCCTGGGCCTGCCGGCGAGCGGCTTCCTCCGCTCTTTCTTGGAGTTCAACGGACTCCAGCCGCACCACCGCACCCCCAACACGGTGGTGATGCTGGCCGCCTTCGCCACCCTGTGCGAGGGTTTCCTCGGCGTTCTCCCCACTATCGAGCTGTGGGGAGAGCTCTTTCAATCCAAGCTCAGCATGCACGTCGCCGGCGTGCCGGCTCAATGCGGCGCCTTCACCGCAATGCGCAGGTCGACCGCCGACAATCCATTCCCCTCCATCGCGCTGATCAAGTCGGTGAAGATGTGGCAGCGCTCGTACTTCTACGTGAAGAACGTCGCCGAGGAGGGCGACTGGGTCAACCTGCCGCCCTATGAGGCCGGCGCGCCGGCTGGGAGGCCTCCTAGTTGGTCCCACCGGGCTCAGACGCTGACTCCTGCCGGCGCCGCCGCCATGGCGTGACTCCGGGTGCTGACGCAGTCGGAAGGCCTGGTCGGGGCCGACTTGCTGGCCGCCTTCGTGGCGCGCCGAGTCCTCCTCTCCAAGGCCGACCTCATCTGATTAGTCAGATGAGCGGCTGCCGAGACCCGAGTCGGATGTGCACTTGGGACATGCCCCACGCGGAGGTGGCGAAGATGGTGAATCACATCGCGAACTGCGAGCTCTCGGAAGATTGGCAGTTCGGCAAAGAGCCGTACTCGCGTGCCAACCCCCCTCCTGCGGTAAGTCGTATATTTTTGCTTTCTGTTTTTCTTTGCAGCCGAATCCGACTTCTGATCTTCTTGGCTTTCTTCGAGTCAGAACCCTCTCATCCCGCCCGCAGCCGGCGCCACTGGACAGCCCCGCGACTACGCTCCAGATCGGGCGGAGAGCGATGTCGAGGACCCCGACTTGGGGGCTGCGGCGATGGAGGCCGACGCCGAAGGCGGAGTAGGGGGAGCGGAAGGCGGCCTCCGGCCCTCGGCGACCTTCGCCGACTGGCCAGGAGACGACGCCGAAGGGGAAGTCGTCCCGCGCCGCCAACCCAAAGCCAGCCATTCGGGCGCGAGTTCTTCTGCCGGCTTGACCGGTCAAGTCGGCGCGAAGAAGCGCCGGGCCGCGCCGAGTTCGCTCGGCGGTCGGTCGAAGAAGTTCAAGGGTGTGGCCGCCGCGACCAAACGGGAGGAGGCGGCCGCGAAGGCCAACCGCTTCCGCAAGGAAGTGAAGAAGCCGCCGCTAGTCTCTGCGTAAGCCTTCGCCACCTTTGTATTGTTTTCTTTGACGAATTCTTTCCGAGTCTTTTTCATTCTGTTTTCTGTTTTAGGGCCCCTCTTTCTGTTGAGAGGGTCGCCGTCCCCTCTGTCATGGGGTCGGCCGAGACGTCCACCAACACCCGGTGGATTGACCCCGCCGCCGACCTCCGGGAGGCGACGAAGCGCAACGCGCGGGAGAAGCGCGACGAGGAAGAGGCCGACCGTCTGGAGAAGGCGGAGGCCGAGAAGGCGGCGGCCTCGGCACAGAAGAAATTGGCGGAGGCCGAAGCCGTCGCCGCGGCCAAACAGCGGGCCGAGGAGGCCGCACGCCGCCAGTCAGCGTTGCTCGTCGTCCCGCTGAGCTCTGCGCCGCCGCCCCCGGAGTCCACGTCGCAGACTGGAGAAGTCGGCGGGGAGTACTCCATCGTGGAGAGGGACAGAGGTGAGGCCTCTGCGTCGGGCACGGCCTCGCCACCACCGCCGCCTCCGCCGCACGGTAAGAAGCCGGCGGGCCCTTCATTGCCACCAGCAGAAGACGAGGCGTTGGCGAGGCTGCTTCTCCAAGTCGCCTCACCGGCGCGCCGCCGTCTTGCGAAGGTGGTCTTGGTGCCGTGCCCCTTGGAAGCCGGCGCCGCCAGCTCGGCCATTCCAGATGCTGAGGCATCAAGTGCAGCGCCTACTGGATGGGTGCGAGGAGGCGGCGACGGTCCGCTGAACCAGGCGCTCCTGGATGTGCAGGCGAAGCTGCGAGCTGAAGGAGAAGCCATCCAGGGCTGCACCAGGGCGCACCTGGCGTCGCGGGCGTCTATCCAAGTACGTTTTTCTTTTTTGACTTTGTCTTTTCTCATTCTTCTCTTTGGGGGCGCGCCAGCGCACCCACTGGGTGTAGTCCCCGAGTTTCGGGCCGGCTGCTGCGCAGGCGGCCCGGAACTCCATCTGGCGAGTTCCTCATTTTTGTTTTCGTCTGATTTTTATTGCAGGAGTACCACAACCTCTGCGTCACCGCCTACAACCACAACGTTGAGCGGCTGGAGAAGCGGACTACCGACTTGTCGGAGAGCCGGAGTAAGTTCTTCTTCTTTTCCGCGGGGGCGCACTGGCGCACCCGCAGGCTGTAGTCGAGCCGGATCTTCCCGACGGTCTCTGCTGCTGACGACTTAACGTCTTTCTCTTTGTTTTTCAGAGGCCAATGCCGCTCTTCAAGAATAGCTGGGCGAAGCCAGCACGACCCTTCGTGCAAAGGAGGAGGAGTGCAGCAAGCTCACCAAAGAGCGCGACTTGCTGGCCGAGCAGTTGGCGGAGCAGAAGGAGCTGCTGAAGGCGGCCCAGGACAAGGCGGAGAAGAAAGAGACCGCCCTCCTGGCCGAGTTCGAGATGGAACGCTCCACCTGGACCGACAGGGAGGCGATGCTGACTTCCGGCTTCCACGAGATCGAGGACATTGTCGATGGTGAGTTTCTTTTCTCTCTTTCCTTAAGCTGCCGACTGCAAGTCAGGCCGACTGCTGATTTTCTCTCTGCTTCTTTCTGTTTTGGGCAGACTTCTTCCCTGATCGCGAGACGCGGAGGGCGAATGGCGAGGAGATCGCCACCAACGCCCCGCTGACCGTCGATGAACAGCTGCTGAGCATCGAGACCCGTCTGCGGCCGGCTCATCGGTTGCTGCGCCGGCTTCAACGTGTCGGGGCCCAGGCGATCTCCGCCCTGTGGCCAGGGACGCCGGCTCTGCGCACCGCCAGTCGAACTGTCGACTGGATGGAAGTTGCAGCCGGTCGTCTCGAGGCTTGGAAGGGTTCCTTGGCCCGAGCTGGAGCACGCTGGGCCTTGGAATTTGTCAAGGCTTGGTATCCCGGGCTGGACCTGGACCGGCTGGCCGCGTTTCGGTCAGAGGCCCAGGCAGAACTGGCGGCTGTGGAAGGCGCCCTCATCGAGCACGCAGCGGCGATCGCTGACTACACTGACACCAGTGTCTTTGTTCCCGAGCGGGCCGCGAACGGTGAGGAGGTGCCTCCGGAGTGGTTCGGGATGAACCCCGACTACGGCGAAGACTCGACGGAGGTGATCGGCTCCAGCACCGAGGAGGAAGACGAGGCGGGGGACGAGGACGAGACGGAGGTGCCAGAAGACGGAGCGGACGACCAGCCTCAGCTCGATCGCGCCTCCAGCAACAAGCCGCGTCCGACTGGGCCGGCTGCCGCCGGAGGCGACCAAGACGAGACTGCCCAACCGGCCGCCCCAGCGCCTGACACCACCGTCTCCGCCGACCCGCCGAACCCGTCTGCTGCTCCTTAGGCTGCCATCTTGTCCTTTCTTTATCTGTTTTCATAGTCTTGGAAGAACTTGTTAATTTGCACAATTCCACCCGCGGGGTGTATTTTGAACTTGGCCAGAGGCCTTTGCTTATGTAAATATCTATTTGCCTTCTATCTTTCCTTGCTTATTGCTCTTTTGGCTTTTTCCTTTGCCGCCTTTCCATAGTCGCTGCTTTGCCAGACGGACAGCCGCTCCGCGGACTGCCGCAAGTCAAATGCTTGGCTACTTTTAGGGAAGGCAAGTACTTCGCCTTTTTAGAGTTTTTTAACAAGTGGGATAGAAGGCGGAGAGCCGACTATTCGAGAGTCGGCTCCGCAGAGAGAGGCTGGGAGCCGGCTTGGGCTATGCATACGCTTTGAGTCCTTAGCCATTTTTTCATGTGCGCGCTCGTTCTTGCTCATACTCTGCCTACCAACAGTCGCTCTGCGAGCTGCGGCTTTCGACAGGAGACGGCTTAAGCGCAGCACACTACTTGTCCGACTACAGGAAGCATTTCATAGCGCAAGACGGCGAGTCCCCGGGCTGACTAGTCGAGCCCGGTGCCAAGCGGCATAACAAAGAGTTGTTGGGGAACGTAGCAGAAATTCAAAATTTTCCTACGTGTCACCAAGATCTATCTATGGAGAAACCAGCTACGAGTAGAAGGAGAGTGCATCTACATACCCTTGTAGATCGCTAAGCGGAAGCGTTCAAGTGAACGGGGTTGATGGAGTCGTACTCGTCGTGATTCAAATCACCGATGATCCTAGTGCCGAACGGACGGCACCTCCGCGTTCAACACACGTACATCCCGGTGACGTCTCCCACGCCTTGATCCAGCAAGGAGAGAGGGAGAGGTTGAGGAAGACTCCATCCAACAGCAGCACAACGGCGTGGTGGTGGTGGAGGAGCGTGGCAATCCAGCAGGGCTTCGCCAAGCACCATGGGAGAGGAGGAGTAGGGAGAGAGGTAGGGCTACGCCAGAACTTCGTGTGTAGCTCCCATGTGCCTCCCCACTATATATAGGGGTGGAGGGGCTGGTTTGTTGCCCTCCAAGTCCATTGGGGCGTTGGACAAGGTGGGAGGAAAGAAATCCCATCATTTCCTTCCCCACCGATTGTTATCCCCCTTTTTTAGGGATCTTGATCTTATCCCTTCGGGATATGATCTTATTCCTTCTAAGGGGGGATCTTGGTGCGCCTTGACCAGGGGTGTGGGGCCTTGCCCCCACTACCCACGTTCATGTGGGTCCCCCCATGCAGGTGGGCCCCACTCCGGAACCTTCTAGAACCTTCCTGGTACAATACCGAAAAATCCCGAACATTTTCCGGTGGCCAAAATAGGACTTCCCATATATAAATCTTTACCTCTGGACCATTCCGGAACTCCTCGTGATGTCCGGGATCTCATCCGGGACTCCGAACAACATTCGGTAACCACATACAAACTTCCTTTATAACCCTAGCGTCATCGAACCTTAAGTGTGTAGACCCTACGGGTTCGGGAGACATGCAGACATGACCGAGACGTTCTCCGGTCAATAACCAACAGCGGGATCTGGATACCCATGATGTCTCCCACATGTTCCACGATGATCTCATCGGATGAACCACGATGTCAAGGACTTAATCAATCCCGTATTCAATTCCCTTTGTCTATCGGTATGTTACTTGCCCGAGATTCGATCGTCGGTATCCAATACCTTGTTCAATCTCCTTACCGGCAAGTCACTTTACTCGTTCCGTAACACATCATCCCGTGATCAACTCCTTGGTCACATTGCGCATATGATGATGTCCTACCGAGTGGGCCCAGAGATACCTCTCCGTTTACACGGAGTGACAAATCCCAGTCTCGATCCGCATAAAACAATAGATACTTTCGGAGATACCTGTAGTGCACCTTTATAGTCACCCAGTTACGTTGTGACGTTTGATACACCCAAAGCACTCCTACGGTATCCAGGAGTTACACGCTCTCATGGTCGAAGGAAGAGATACTTGACATTGGCAAAGCTCTAGCAAATGAACTACACGACCTTTTATGCTAGGCTTAGGATTGGGTCTTGTCCATCACATCATTCTCCTAATGATGTGATCCCGTTATCAATGACATCCAATGTCCATAGCCAGGAAACCATGACTATCTGTTGATCACAACGAGCTAGTCAACTAGAGGCTCACTAGGGACATATTGTGTTCTATGTATTCACACGTGTATTACGATTTCTGGATAATACAGTTATAGCATGAATAAAAGACAATTATCATGAACAAGGAAATATAATAATAATACTTTTATTATTGCCTCTAGGGCATATTTCCAACAGTCTCCCACTTGCACTAGAGTCAATAATCCAGTTCACATCGCCATGTGATTAACACTCACAGGTCACATCACCAATTGACTAATACCCAAGAGTTTACTAGAGTCAGTAGTCTAGTTCACATCACTATGTGATTAACACTCAATGAGTTTTATGTTTGATCATGTTGCTTGTGAGAGAGGTTTTAGTCAACAGGTCTGAACCTTTCAGATCCGTGTGTGTTTTACAAATCTCTATGTCATCTCCTAGATGTAGCTACCACGCTCTATTTGGAGCTAATCCAAATACCTGTTCTACTTGGAGCTATTCTAAATTTTTGCTCCATTATATGTATCCGGTATCTCTACTTAGAGCTATCCGGATAGGTGTTAAGCTTGCATCGACGTAACCTTTACGACGAAGTCTTTTACCACCTCCATAATCGAGAAAATTCCTTAGTCCACTAGTTACCAAGGATAACTTTGACCGCTGTCTGTGATCCATTCACGGATCACTCTTGTACCCCTTGACTGACTCATGGCAAGGCACACTTCAGGTGCGGTACTCAGCATGGCATACTGTAGAGCCTATGTCTTAAGCATAGGGGACGACCTTCGTCCTTTCTCTCTATTCTGCCGAGGTCGAGCTTTAAGCCTTAACTTCGTACCTAACAACTCAGGCAAGAACTCCTTCTTTGACTGGTCCATCTTGAACACCTTCAAGATCATGTCAAGGTATGTGCTCATTTGAAAGTATTATTAAGCATTTTGATCTATCCTTATAGATCTTGATGCTCAATGTTCAAGTAGCTTAATCCAGGCTTTCCATTGAAAAACACTTTCAAAATAACCCTATATGCTTTCCAGAAATTCTACGTCATTTCTGATCAACAATATGTCAACAACATATACTCGTCAGAAATTCTATAGTGTTCCCACTCACTTCTTTGGAAATACAAGTTTCTCATAAACTTTGTACAAACCCAAAATCTTTGATCATCATCAAAGCATACATTCCAACTCCGAGATGTTCACTCCAGTCCTTAGAAGGATTGCTGGAGCTTTGCATACTTATTAGCATCTTTCGGGATTGACAAAACCTTCTGGTTGTATCACATACAGCCTTTCCTCAAGAAAATCGTCGAGGAAACAATGTTTTGACATCCTATCTGCAAGATTTCATAAATAATGCAGTAATCGCTAATATAATTCCAACAGACTCTTAGCATCGCTACGAGTGAGAAAATCTCATCGTAGTCAACTCCTTGAACTTGTCGGAAAACATCTTAACGACAAGTCGATCTTTCTTAATGGTAATTCTTACCATCATTGTCTGTCTTCCTTTTAAAATCCATCCGTACTCATTTGCCTTACGACCATCGAGCCGTTCTGCCAAAGTCTTCACTTTGTTTTCATACATGGATCCTCTCTCGGATTTTATGGCCTCAAGCCATTTATCGGAATCCGGGCCCACCATCGCTTCTCCATAGCTCGTAGGCTCATTGTTGTCTAGCAACATGACTTCCAAGACAGGATTACGTACCACTCTCAAGTAGTACGCATCCTTGTCATCCTACGAGGTTTGGGAGTGACTTGATCTGAAGTTTCATGATCACTATCATAAGCTTCCACTTCCATTGGTGTAGGTGCCACGGGAACAACTTCCTGTGCCCTGCTACACACTGGTTGAAGTGATGGTTCAATAACCTCATCAAGTCTCCACCATCCTCCCACTCAATTCTTTTGAGAGAAACCTTTCCTCGAGAAAGGACCTGATTCAAGAAACAATCCTTTATTGCTTTTGGATCTGAGACAGGAGGTATACCCAACTGTTTTGGGTGTCCTATGAAGATGCATTTATCCTCTTTGGGTTCTAGCTTATCAGCCTGAAACTTTTTCACATAAGCGTCGTAGCCCCAAACTTTTAAGAAACGACAACTTAGGTTTCTCTAAACCATAATTCATACGGTGTCATCTCAACGGAATTACGTGGTGCCCTATTTAAAGTCAATGTGGTTGTCTCTAATGCCTAACCCATGAACGATAGTGCTAATTCGATAAGAGACATCATGGTATGCATCATATCCAATAGGGTGCAGTTATGATGTTCGGACACACCATCACACTATGGTGTTCCAGGCGGTATTAATTGCGAAACAATTTCCACAATGTCTTAATTGTGTGCCAAAACTCGTAACTCAGATACTCATCTCTATGATCTTATCATAGACATTTTATCCTCTTGTCACGATTATCTTCAACTTTACTCTGAAATTACTTGAATCATTCAATAATTCAGACTTGTGTTTCATCAAGTAAATATATTCAACATCTACTCGAATCATCTGTGAAGTAAGAACATAATGATATTCACTGCATGCCTCAGCACTCATTGGACTACACACATCAAAATGTGTTACTTCCAACAAGTTGCTATCTTGTTCCATCTTACTGAAACCGAGGCTTTTCAGTCATCTTGCCCATGTGGTATGATTTGCATATCTCAAGTGATTCAAAATCAAGTGAGTTCAAACGGTCCATTTGCATGGAGTTTCTTCATGCATATATACCAATAGACATGGTTCGCATGTCTCAAACTTTTCAAAAATGAGTGAGTCCAAAGATCCATCAACATGGAGCTTCTTCATGCATTTTATACCGATATGACTTACGTGGCAGTGCCACAAATAGGTGGTACTATCATTACTATCTTTTGGCATGAACATGTGTATCACTATGATCGAGATTTCAATGAACCATTCATTTTAGGTGCAAGACCATTGAAGGTATTATTCAAATAAATAGAGTAACCATTATTCTCTTTAAATGAATAACCGTATTGCGATAGACATAATCCAATCATGTCTATGCTCAACGCAAACACCAAATCTCGATGGTAGAGGGAGCGTGCGATGCTTGATCATATCAACATTGGAAACACTTCCAACACATATCGTCAGCTCACCTTTAGCTAGTCTCCGTTTATGCCGTAGCTTTTATTTTGAGTTACTAACACTTAGAAACCGAACCGGTATCTTATACCCTGGTGCTACTAGGAGTACTAGTAAAGTACACATTAACATAATGTATATCCAATATACTTCTATCGACCTTGCCAGCCTTCTCATCTACCAAGTATCTAGGGTAATTCTGCTCTAGTGACTGTTCCCCTTATTACAGAAGCACTTAGTCTCGGGTTTGGGTTCAACCTTAGGTTTCTTCACTGGAGCAGCAGCTGATTTGCCGTTTCATGAAGTATCCCTTCTTGCCCTTGCCCTTCTTGAAACTAGTGGTTTCACCAACCATAAACAATTGATGCTCCTTCTTGATTTCTACTTTCGCGGTGTCAAACATCGTGAATACCTCAAGGATCATCTTATTTATCCCTGATATGTTATAGTTCATCACGAAGCTCTAGCAGCTCGGTGGCAATGACTTTGGAGAAACATCACTATCTCATTTGGAAGATCAACTCCCACTCAATTCAAGTGATTGTTGCACTCAGACAATCTGAGCACAAGCTCAACGATTGAGATTTTCTCCCTTAGTTTGCAGGCTAAGAGAATCGTCGGAGGTCTTATACCTCTTGACGTGAGCACGAGCCTGAAATCCCAATATCAGCCCTCGAAACATCTCATATGTTCCGTGATGTTTCGAAAACGTCTTTGGTGCCTCTACTTAAACCATTTAACCGAACTATCACGTAGTTATCAAAACGTGTATGTTCGATGTTTGAAACATCCACAAACGACGTTTGGCGTTCAGCACACTGAGCAGTGCATTAAGGACATAAGCTTTCTACTGTTCGCATAATCGCTACTATCAACTTTCAACTATATTTTCTCTAGGAACATATCTAAAACAGTAGAACTAAAGCGCGAGATATGACATAATTTGCAAAAGGTCTTTTGACTATGTTCAGGATAATTAAGTTCATCTTATGAACTCCCACTCAGATAGACATCCCTCTGGTCATCTAAGTGATTACATGATCCGAGTCAACTAAGCCGTGTCCGATCATCACGTGAGACGGACTAGTCATCATCGGTGAACATCTTCATGTTGATCGTATCTACTATACGACTCATGCTCGACCTTTCGGTCTCCGTGTTCCGAGGCCATGTCTGTACATGCTAGGCTCGTCAAGTTAACCCTAAGTGTTTTCGCTGTGTAAAACTGTCTTACACCCGTTGTATGTGAACGTAAGAATCCATCACACCCGATCATCACGTGGTGCTTAGAAGCGACGAACTGTAGCAACGGTGCACAGTTAGGGGAGAACACTTCTTGAAATTGTTGTAAGGGATCATCTTATTTACTACCGTCGTTCTAAGCAAACAAGATGCATAAACATGATAAACATCACATGCAATCAAATAGAGTAGTGACATGATATGGCCAATATCATATAGCTCCTTTGATCTTCATCTTCGGGGATCCATGATCATCTTGTCACCGGCATGACACCATGATCTCCATCATCATGATCTCCATCATCGTGTCTTCATGAAGTTGTCACGCCAACGACTACTTCTACTTCTATGACTAACGCATTTAGCAATAAAGTAAAGTAGTTTACATGGCGTTCTTCAATGACACGCAGGTCATACAATAAATAAAGACAACTCCTATGGCTCCTGCCGGTTGTCATACTCATCGACATGCAAGTCGTGAATCCTATTACAAGAACATGATCAATCTCATACATCACATATATCATTCATCACATCCTTTTGGCCATATCACATCACATAGCATACCCTGCAAAAACAAGTTAGACGTCCTCTAATTGTTGTTTGCATGTTTTACGTGGCTGCTATGGGTTTCTAGCAAGAACATTTCTTACCTACGCAAAACCACAACGTGATATGCCAATTGCTATTTACCCTTCATAAGGACCCTTTTCATCGAATCCGTTCCGACTAAAGTGGAAGAGACTGGCACCCGCTAGCCACCTTATGCACCAAGTGCATGTCAATCGGTGGAACCTGTCTCACGTAAGAGTACGTGTAAGGTCGGTCCGGGCCGCTTCATCCCACAATACCGTCGAAACAAGATTGGACTAGTAACGGTAAGCACATTGAACAACATCAACGCCCACAACTACTTTGCGTTCTACTCGTGCAAAGAATCTACGCAATAGACCTAGCTCATGATGCCACTGTTGGGGAACATAGCAGAAATTCAAAATTTTCCTACGTGTCACCAAGATCTATCTATGGAGAAACCAGCTACGAGTAGAAGGAGAGTGCATCTACATACCCTTGTAGATCGCTAAGCGGAAGCGTTCAAGTGAACGGGGTTGATGGAGTCGTACTCATCGTGATTCAAATCACCGATGATCCTAGTGCCGAACGGACGGCACCTCCGCGTTCAACACACGTACATCCCGGTGACGTCTCCCACGCCTTGATCCAGCAAGGAGAGAGGGAGAGGTTGAGGAAGACTCCATCCAACAGCAGCACAACGGCGTGGTGGTGGTGGAGGAGCATGGCAATCCAGCAGGGCTTCGCCAAGCACCACGGGAGAGGAGGAGTAGGGAGAGAGGTAGGGCTGCGCCAGAACTTCGTGTGTAGCTCCCATGCGCCTCCCCACTATATATAGGGGTGGAGGGGCTGGTTTCTTGCCCTCCAAGTCCATTGGGGCGTTGGACAAGGTGGGAGGAAAGAAATCCCATCATTTCCTTCCCCACCGATTGTTATCCCCCTTTTTTAGGGATCTTGATCTTATCCCTTCGGGATATGATCTTATTCCTTCTAAGGGGGGATCTTGGTGCGCCTTGACCAGGGGTGTGGGGCCTTGCCCCCACTACCCACGTTCATGTGGGTCCCCCCATGCAGGTGGGCCCCACTCCGGAACCTTCTAGAACCTTCTCGGTACAATACCGAAAAATCCCGAACATTTTCCGGTGGCCAAAATAGGACTTCCCATATATAAATCTTTACCTCCGGACCATTCCGGAACTCCTCGTGACGTCCGGGATCTCATCCGGGACTCCAAACAACATTCGGTAACCACATACAAACTTCCTTTATAACCCTAGCGTCATCGAACCTTAAGTGTGTAGACCCTACGGGTTCGGGAGACATGCAGACATGACCGAGACATTCTCCGCTAAATAACCAACAGCGGGATCTGGATACCCATGATGGCTCCCACATGTTCCACGATGATCTCATCGGATGAACCACGATGTCAAGGACTTAATCAATCCCGTATTCAATTCCCTTTGTCTATCGGTATGTTACTTGCCCGAGATTCGATCGTCGGTATCCAATACCTTGTTCAATCTCGTTACCGGCAAGTCACTTTACTCGTTCCGTAACACATCATCCCGTGATCAACTCCTTGGTCACATTGCGCATATGATGATGTCCTACCGAGTGGGCCTAGAGATACCTCTCCGTTTACACGGAGTGACAAATCCCAGTCTCGATCCGCATAAAACAATAGATACTTTCGGAGATACCTGTAGTGCACCTTTATAGTCACCCAGTTACGTTGTGACGTTTGATACACCCAAAGCACTCCTACGGTATCCAGGAGTTACACGCTCTCATGGTCGAAGGAAGAGATACTTGACATTGGCAAAGCTCTAGCAAATGAACTACACGACCTTTTGTGCTAGGCTTAGGATTGGGTCTTGTCCATCACATCATTCTCCTAATGATGTGATCCCGTTATCAACGACATCCAATGTCCATAGCCAGGAAACCATGACTATCTGTTGATCACAACGAGCTAGTCAACTAGAGGCTCACTAGGGACATATTGTGGTCTATGTATTCACACGTGTATTACGATTTCCGGATAATACAGTTATAGCATGAATAAAAGACAATTATCATGAACAAGGAAATATAATAATAATACTTTTATTATTGCCTCTAGGGCATATTTCCAACAAGAGTAGCATACTCGGAGGCATAATTCTTATCATACAGATAGCAAAAAAGGGCAGTCCCCGAGCTCGTCTCGAGGGCCCAAAGTCTTGGTACTTTAACACAAAGGATAGCGTGGTACATATTGCATTAACTGTAAAATCTTCGGAGAAGATTCGCGTTCCATGGCTGTTCTGACTCCTTGCCGGAGTCGTCCCTCTTGCGCGCTCGAGGCTTCTGAGCATCGATTAGGTAGTAGGAGCCGTTGCCCAACACTTTACTGGTGATGAAGGGGCCTTCCCAAGGCGCCGACAACTTGTGCTGGCCGGCTGTTCGCTGAATCAGCCGGAGCACAAGGTCGCCCTCTTGAAACAATCTCGGCTTGACCTTTTGGTTGTAGTATCGGCGCAGACTCTGCTGGTAGATGCCGGACCGGCTGAGTGCCAACATCCGGCCCTCTTCCAGCAGGTCGACGCCGTCTTGACGTGCTTCTTCAGCTTCCTCTTTGGTGTACATGGTGACTCGTGGAGAGTCGAACTCTACGTCCGTCGGGATGACGGCTTCGGCACCATAGACGAGGAAGAAAGGCGTGAAGCCGGTTGACTTGTTTGGAGTCGTGCGCAGACTCCAGAGGACGGCTGGTAGCTCCTCAACCCAACAGCCGGTCGAACGCTCGAGTGGTTCGACCAGTCGGGGCTTGATGCCGGACAGGATGAGGCCGTTTGCTCGCTCCACCTGGCCGTTTGACTGCGGATGGGCAATGGACGCTAAGTCCAGTTGGATGCCCTGCATCGCGCAGAAACGGGCCAAGGCGCCTTTGGCAAAGTTTGTGCCGTTGTCGGTGATGATGCTGTGCGGTATGCCGTACCGCACCGTGATGTCGGCGACGAAAGTCACTGCAGTCGGACCGTTCAACTTCTTGATGGGCTTTGCTTCTATCCACTTGGTGAACTTGTCCACCGCGACAAGTAGATGAGTTAGGCCGCCTCAGGCCGTCTTGAATGGTCCCACCATGTCCAGGCCCCAAACTGCAAAGGGCCAGGCGATAGGTATTGTCTTCAGCGCGGAAGCCGGCTAAAGTGGCTTGGAGCGGAACTTTTGGCACCCTTTGCATTTTTGAACTAACTCTTTAGCCTCTTCCAGGGCAGTCGGCCAGAGGAAACCATGCCGAAAGGCTTTGGCGACGAGTGCTCTTAAAGCTGCATGGTGGCCGCACTCGCCCTGATGAATGTCTCTGAGAATTGCTAGGCCTTGTTCTGGCTCTACGCAGCGCTGGTAGACACCAGTGACACTGCGCCTGACCAGCTCTCTATTGACTATGGTGTATGCTACCGCTCGGCGTTGCACTTGCCGAGCCAAGATCTCATCAGTTGGAAGCTCTCTGTTCACTAGGAACTTGAGGATGGGCTGCGCCCAGGAGGGTGCTGCTATTTCTCCAACCGCCACCACAGCGACTTGGACAAGGGCGGCTGGGTTGGGAGGCGGCGGGCTGGAGTCTGCGGCCGCTTGCTGGATTGTCGGAGTCCCCGGGCCGACTGGCGCAGTCCCTGGGCCGACTAGCGCAGTCCCTGGGCCGACTGGCGCAGTCCCTGGGCCAGATTCTGAAGTCCCCAGGCTGGCTTCGGCTGTGATTTTCTTGGGGCCGTCTGCTGGGGCTCTTGAGTTGGATCTGACTTCTTCGGGAGGAGCCGGCACAAAGATGGAGTCTGATTCTGGTGAAGGCTTGATAGACGGCTTGAGGAGGCGCTGCAGAGCGACACCGGAAGGTATTGCTTGGCGGGTGGAGCCGACTCGTGCCAAGGCGTCTGCTTCATCATTGTAGTTTCTTGGTACGTGAAGGAACTCGCACCCCTCGAAGTATCCGCTGAGTTGCTGCACCAGGAAGCGGTAGCTCGCCATGTTTGCATCTTTGGCGTCCCAGTCGCCTGATGACTGCTGGACCACCAAATCGGAGTCGCCATAGCACAGGATCCGGTGAATGCCAAGTTCTTTGGCAAGCCGGAGCCCATGAATGAGCGCCTCGTATTCGGTAACGTTGTTGGAGGTGGCGAAGTGGATCTGCAGCACATACTTGAGCTTGTCGCCTTTGGGGGAGGTGAGGACGACGCCGGCTCCCAGGCCAGTGCGCATCTTGGAGCCATCGAAATGCATCCGCCAATGGGTGGAGTCGGGTGCTGGCGGCAGGTACTGGGTCTCGGCCCAGTCGACGAGGAAGTCGTCCAGTGCTTGCGACTTGATGGCGGTGCGGGGCTGGTAGTAGATGGTGTACGGAGCCAGATCTATGGCCCATTTGGCTACTCGGCCGGAGGCGTCTCGGCTTTCAATGATCTCGGCCAGCGGGGCCGTGCAAACCACGGTGATTGGATGCTCTTGAAAGTAAGGCTTCAGCTTCTTGGCGGCAAAATGCACACCGTAGCACATCTTCTGGTAATGGGGGTAGTTCTGCTTGGAGGTCGATAGTACCTCGCTCAGGTAATACACCGGCCTCTGGACAGGGAGCGCCTTGCCTGCCTCTTTGCATTCGACTACAATGACTGTGCTGACTACTCGGCTGGTGGCGGCAATGTATAGGAGCATGGGCTATTTAGGAGTCGGAGCCGCCAACACAGGGGGAGTAGTCAACATCTTTTTCAGTTGGAGAAATGCTTCATCCGCCTTGTGGTTCCACTCGAAAAAGGTGGTCTTCTTCATCAACTGATACAAAGGGAGAGCTTTCTCGCCCAGCCGACTAATAAATCGGCTGATGGACGCCAAGCAGCCGGTGAACTTCTGCACATCTAACAGTCCGCTGGGTACTTCCATTCTCTCTATGGCCTTGATCTTTACTGGGTTGCACTCTATGCCGCGCTCAGAGACCAGGAAGCCAAGGAGTTGGCCGGCTGGTACTCCGAAAACGCACTTTTCAGGGTTGAGCTTGATCTGGAATCGGCGCAGGTTCTCGAAGGACTCCTTGAGGTCTTCTAGCAGCGTCCCACGCTTCTCCGTCTTCACCACCACATCATCCACGTAGACGTGGGCATTCCTGCCGAGTTGCTTGAGGAGGCACTTCTGCATGCAACGCTGAAAGGTGGCGCCGGCATTCCTCAAGCCGAACGTCATTGTCAGGTAGCAGAAGGCTCCGAATGGTGTGATGAAGGCGGTCTTCAGTCTGTCTGCCGGGTTCAGCTTGATCTGGTGATATCCTGAATATGCATCTAAGAAACTCAGCAGCTCACATCCGGCTATGGAGTCTATCACCTGATCGATTCTTGGCAGGGCAAACAGATCCTTTGGGCAGGCTTTGTTGAGGCTCGTGTAATCAATGCACATACGCCATTGCTTGTTTTTCTTCAGTACAAACTCGGTTTGCCAGCCACTCTGGAAAAAACACCTCCATCATGAAGCCGGCCGCAAGAAGCCGGGCTATCTCTTCTCCAACAACTCTTCTCTTCTCTTCTGACAGGCGGCGCAAGGGCTGCCTGACGGGTTCCACATCTGGCCTGACATGTAGCTTGTGCTCGGCGAATTCCGTCGGTACACCTGGCATGTCTTTGGGGGACCATGCAAAGATGTCTCGATTCTCATGGAGGAAATCGATGAGCTCGCCTTCCTATTTACTGTCAAGGTTTGTACCCATGACAGCGTACCTCTCTGGGTGCTCCGGGTCCAAGGGTATCTTCTTGGTCTCTTTGGCTGGCTTAAACGAGCCCTCAACTTCCGACTCCTTGGGGTCGGGCGACATCTCCGGCTGCTTTCCGGCCATTGCCACGACCCGGTCAAGGAGCTGCTTCTCATCTGCGATCACCAGGGACTCGGCCAGCCGGCTGCTCTCGGCCGTGCAGGCGGACGACTTCCTGTAGTCGCCGGCTACGGTCAGAATTCCCTTGGAACTCGGCATCTTCATCTTGAGGTAGGCGTAGTGAGGAACCGCCATGAACTTGGCCAAGGCAGGTCGGCCAAGCAATGCGTGGTATGGGATTTCAAGGTCCCCTACTTCGAACCAGACCGGCTCTCGGCGGAAATGATCTTTGTCTCCGAAGAGGACGTCTATCAGGATCTTGCCGATTGGTGAGCAGGAAAGGCCGGGTACAATACCATGGAACACAGTCCGGCTGCTCTGCAGCTGTCTTTGCTTGATTCCTAGCTTCTCCATGGTATCTTTGTATAGGATGTTGATGCTACTGCCTTCGTCTATCAGCACTCTCGAAAAGCGGGCGACCTGCGTATCAGTGGCCAAGGTGGCACCTAGGACCAAGGCATAGGAGCCCGGATTCGGCATCACCTCTGGGTGATCCGCTCTGCTCCAACTAATAGGCTTCTCGGACCAATGCATGAACTCTGGAGTATTTGTTGCCACTGCATTTACTTCTTGCTCCTGCTGCCGTCTGCTGCGCCGATCATCAGCCACACTGGTGAACACCACGTAAGCTCCATGCTCTTCTGGGTACTCGTCTTGCACTGCACCGACTGGCCGAGCAGCCGGCTGCTGGGGTGGCGGCGGAGGCGGCGGCCTAGCGGGCGGAGGGGGAAGGAGGCCGTCTCCCTTGGCGATTCTGGTGAGCCAGTGGCACTTTCGGGTGGTATAGTTTGACGGCATCGCGCCACTGTGGAACTTGCAGGGACCATCCAGAGTCTGCTCATAGGAAAAGGCCGGCAACCAATTGGACTTGCCGCCTTTCTGCCGTTTGGCCGGGGGCTGCGCCTCTGGCTGTTGATCTTCGACCGTCGCAACCTGCCGACTGTTGGAAGTCAGCTGTTGGGCCTTGCGTTTGTTGTCGCTCTGTTGTTAGCGCCGACTTGTGTCTCCAGCTGGAGTTCTGGGAGCCTGAGGGGCCACCTTGCCAGCTGCATTGACTTGAATCTTCGTCTTGATGGATGAGTCGGTTGTGGCGTACCTGTCTGCTATGACCAGCAGTTCGTCAAGGGTTTCTGGCTCGTCGCAGAGGAGCCTGTGCTTGAGGAGGGTGCCTTCTCGGCACCCGGCAGTGAAGTACTCGATAGCCTGAACCTCATGCACGCCCTCGCAGGAGTTCCGAAGCTCGCCCCAGCGCGTGAGGTAGTCGCGTGTTGACTCATCAGGGCCTTGCACGCACAAGGAAAGCTGGCGCGGCTTGGGAGGTCACTTGTATGTGCTCGTGAAGTTGCGGATGAAAGCTTCGGTGAAGTCAACCCAACTGTTGATGCTGCGGGGCTTCAGACTATTCAACCATGTCCGGGCCGTGCCCTGAAGCATCAGTGGAACGTACTTCACGGCAACTTGCTTGTTGCCGTTCGCTATACTGACGGCCGTGGAGTAATCAATCAGCCAGTCTTCCGGCTTCACAGAGCCGGTGTACTTGGGTGTGTCTCGGGGGAGCGTGAATCCTTTGGGGAAGGGCTCGTCTCGGATGCGGGGCCTAAAGCAAGGCGGACCCAGCTCGTCTTCTTCTTCCAATGCCAGGGATCGGTGGAGTCGGTTGATCCGATGGCGAGCATTGTTCTCTCCGACTCCCTCTCGACGGCCGAGGCGGACGCCGAGAGTCGGATGCTCAACAGGCGGTGGGGAAACTCGCCGCTCTCTTCTTGGTGCCGGAGGCAGGTAGTCGTCCCACCACTCCACTGCTCTCGGACGGCCGTCTTGATCGCGCTCAATGGTGATGTGACTCCGACTGTGACTGACAGCCGGCTCCTTTTCTTTCCTTCCGCGGACTCTGCCGGTCGGCATCTGAGAAGTCGCGCCTTGATCTCGGCGGGGAGGCAAGTCGTCATTCGGTTGCTGCAGCGCATCCGTGCGGCCGCCGGCCGCGTTCTGCGCAGCAACCGCGTCGAGGACCTGCTGGACCCGCTCCGTCATCATGCGGCGCTCCTCGCCCTCAAAGCTCTTCAGCTCGTCAGTCACCGCTTGGGCGGTGCGGATGTTCTCCGCAGGGGTGGCGTATACGGGGTGTTTTGCCACGAACAAGTCAGCAATGGTCGTGTTGCGTTGCCGGACCGCGCCTAGGCGGCTTGGCCCAGTCGAAGCCGGCGAGCCGCCCACGGCGCGATCCATTTCACGCTGGTAGGCTTCTGACAAGCGCCTCATGCTGGCTAGCCTCTTGGCGCCTTCGATGATCTAAAGGCGACGTGTCTCCAGCGTCTCGGCATCTGCGTCCTCTGGAATGGGCGCAGTTAGGTCTTGCAGGGCCGCGGCGAGCGGGTCTTGAGCTTCTTCACTGGAGCGCTCATCGTGACTGATGACGAGCACCTCCGTGACGGCGCTTCCGCCACTCTCCTCGTGAGGAAGCGGCTCGTCGTAGACCACCACGTTGGTACGGAAAGTGTCAAGCGACATGGCGTCGGAGTCTACCAGCATCGGGTCGGTGGATCCTACGGACTCCAAGTCCACAGCAGGTTCGCAGGCGATGTGGAGTTGGTCGAGGAGGCCCGCGAGGAGACTCTCGGGACCACCCGTGCCTGCGTCGGATGCAGGCTCGTTAGAGAGTCGAACCTCTCCGACAAGTTCGGCGAGGTTGCTCGCTGCATAGGCGGCCTCAGCGCCGCATAGCGCATCAATGCAGACGCCATCTGGCGAGCCTGGCTGGCTGCGCTCGCCAGGGAGGAAGAGGGTTCCCGTCCAGAACAAATCTCCGGATGACGGTGCACCAGACCCCAAGGTGGGTGCCAAATGTCGGGGGTTGGGTGTGACATATGCCAAAGGATGGATTATCATGGTGGGGGCGAGTAGAACGTCGCCGGTGCCTGGAAACGGGATGAGGCAAAGACATGCACGCCGGCGGATCTTACCCAGCTTCAGGGCTCCCCGAGGAGACAACACCCCTACTTCTGCTCTGCGGGGTCTCCGCATGATCACTAAGGCAAAGTGAATACAAGGGTGCTCCTAGAGATGTTTCTGGAAGAAGGAGAAGGCAAGGCTAGCTCTCTCCCTCCTTCGTGTTCTGTCTAATGCTACTGGATGTGAACCCTTTGCATGGGTGCCCTGGGGGGGTTTATATAGGCCTACCCCCAGGGTTACAATGGTAAAACCGGCTGGGTGCGGGTCCCAGTCGTCTGTCTCTCAGGCGCCGTCTTCTCCGCCGACTCCTGGGGCCCGCCGACTGCCGGGCCCCACCGACTGGCCTGGTACGAGGGCGTCAGCCCGCGTCCGCTGCGGGCGGGTCTTGCCGGCGGCGGATTATTGTGGCCGTGCTTCTAATGACGCGGGCTTGGTCATGGGGTTATGGCAACAGTGCCGCCGCCTGCGGGCGATCACTATGGCCATTCCCTGGTCGCATCTGGTTAATGGCGCGTGGGGCCCGTGGGAGGGGCCGGCCGGCTTCGCGGGGCCGACTCCCAACGGGTCCGACTCTCGGCGCGCCCCCCGTCTTCAACACTCTCGCTGACTGGTAGGCCCTGCCGTCTCTGGGCCGTACAGACAAGGCGTCGTGGGTACAGGGCCCCGCCCCAGGGGCTGATGTCAGGGCTGGCATGGCAACAGTGCCGCGCCGGGCGGAGATCTCCGTGAGTACGACGCACTATGGCCATGCTCGTCTTTAATTACCGGGTGGTTGGGAGTCGCGGGCCGACTCCTCATAGTCGGCTTCTTCGGAGTCGGCCCCGGGACTTGGCCGAGACGAGAGTCGCCCCAGGGACTCGGCTCGTCTCGGAGTCGCCTTCTGGGACTCGGCTCATCCTGGAGTCGCCTTCTGGGACTCAGCTCATCCTGGAGTCGTCTTCTGGGACTCGGCTCATCCTCGAGTCACCATAGGTACTTGAGGGGCGCAGTCTGCCCCGATGTCTTGAAAGGTTCTGGGACTTGGGTTAGCCTACCCGTGGCCCATTACTCCGACAATTGAAGACTTCGTCCCGTGTCCGGATGGGACTTTCCTTGGCATGGAAGGCAAGCTTGGCGATACGGATATGTAGATCTCCTACGATTGTAACCGACTCTGTGTAACCCTAACCCTCTTTGGTGCCTATATAAACCGGAGGGTTTTAGTCCGTAGGACAAACAACAATCATACCATAGGCTAGCCTCTAGGGTTTAGCCTCTCTGATCTTGTGGTAGATCTACTCTTGTACTACCGATATCATCAATATCAATCAAGCAAGAGTAGGGTTTTACCTCCATCGAGAGGGCCCAAACCTGGGTAAAAACATCGTGTCCCTTGTCTCCTGTTACCATCCGCCTAGACGCACAGTTCGGGACCCTTGTCACACCCAAGATGCGACCCTATCCTAAAGGAACTCGAAGGTCCCACGAAGGATAGAAGCGCATCCTGAAGACGCTTTTGCAATGTGGATATCATTACATCAACATTACATAATAGTGGGGATACATCCGATACATACAATGTCACATGAATACAACAATACAACATATAAGAACAACATCCGACTACGGATGAATCATAAACAGAAACTCAAACAATATCCACCCTGCTAGCCCAATCCGCCGACCTGGAACCTATCCCCTGATCGAAGAAGAAGCAGAAGAAGAACTCACCGCAAACAAGCATCGCTCTTGCGTCATGATCATCGCATAACCTGTACCTGCAACTGTTGTTGTAGTAATCTGTGAGCCACGAGGACTCAGCAATCCCATTACCATGGGTATCAAGACTAGCAAAGCTTAATGGGAAAGAAAGGGGTAAAGTGGTGATGTTGCAGCAGCGGCTAAGCAAGATATGGTGGCTAGCATACGCAAATGAGAGCGAGAAGAGAAGCAAAGGAACGGTCGTGAAGCTAGCAATGATCAAAAAGTGATCCTGAACTCCTACTTACGTCAAACATAACCCAAAGACCGTGTTCACTTCCCGGACTCCGCCGAGAAGAGACCATCACGGCTACACACGCGGTTGATGCGTTTTAATTCGGATCAGGTGTCAAGTTATCTACAACAGGACATTAACAAATTCCCATCTGCCACATAACCGCGGGCATGGCTCTCGAAAGTTTATACCCTGCAGGGGTGTCCCAACTTAGCCCATGACAAGCTCTCGCGATCAACGAAGGAATAGACCTTCTCCTAGGAAGACCCGATCAGTCTCGGAATCCCGGTTTACAAGACATTTCGACAATGGTAAAACAAGACCAGCAAAGCCGCCCGATGCGCCGACAATCCCGATAGGAGATGCACATATCTCGTTCTTAGGGCAACACTGGATAAGTCAAGCTACGAGTAAAACCAGACTTCGAGTTTCCCCGAGGTGGCCCTGCAGGCTGCTCAGTTAGGACCAACACTTAGACAAGCACTGGCCCGGGGGGGCTAAAATAAAGATGACCCTTGGGTTAATTACTCCCAAGGGAAAGATAGGTGGTGGTGAGGCAAATGGTAAAACCAAGGTTGGGCCTTGCTAGACAAGTTTTATTCAAAGCGAACTGTCAGGGGGGTCCCATAAATCACCCGACCGCGTTAGGAACGCAAAATCCGGGAACATAACACCGGTATGACGGAAACTAGGGCGGCAAGAGTGGAACAAAACACCAGGCATAAGGCCGAGCCTTCCACCCTTTACAACAACTACCCTAGTTAGCAAGCTTGATACACTCAGCACACAACTCACAAAAATACATGGTAGGCACCTCTGGAAAGATGGCATAGCATAGATCAAAACACATGTAGAGCTCTTACTCATAGGATGCACACATCAATCATGGCAAAAATGACAAATGAGCAAGTTATAACAGTTTCAGCAGGTTAACAACAACATGCACTGTTCCAATAGCATTTCGGGCATCAAGATGAGCTCAAATGAATATGATGCAATGGAATGAAATGATGTACTCGTTGAGATGAACAGTTTGACATATTACACGCACGAAACGGAGCTACGGATGCAGAGATATGATGGCATCAACATGGCATGAAAATTACTGCAGATCCGGGAATTAGTGAAAACGGGGGCAACCTCGGGTTCGCACGGAAATCGATGCAGGGCCGGAGTTCTCGCCGGAGCTTCGCCGGAGAAGGACGGGGACGACCGGAGAGGCTCGGGGTGGACGGGTCCGCCCGGATCCGACCGGATCCAGCGCCGGCGGGGGGCGGAGCAGCGCCGGACGACGAGGGCGGCCGGGTAGAGGCGCTGCGGGGCTGCGCAGCTCCGGCGGAGCTCGCTGAAGTCGCGGGGCGGACGGGGCCGCGCCGGGCGGCATGGGCGGAGCTGGGAGGCTGCGGAGGAGGCTAGGCGCGGCCGGGCGGGCGCGGCGGCGGCCCGGCGAGGCGCGCGGCGCGGGAGCCGAGGCGAAGCGGCGACGGACGGCGGCGTAGGGCGGCGGGAGGCGGCGCACGGTCCGGGAGGCGACGGGCCCGGGCGGGCGGACGGCGGCGGCGGCGCGGGCTCGCGCGGGCCCGATCCGGGTCCCGCGGGCCGCGCGGTGGGGGGAGGAGAGAGAAGGTGAGGTGGCGACGGGGGATTGGCCGGGGCGGCGGCGCTGGCTGAGGTGGCGGCTTGCTGTTGGCCGGAGTGAGGTGGCCGGAGGCGGTGGACACGTCCGGCGGCGGGACGGACATGTCCGGTTGCGGGAGGAGGAAGATGGCTAGGGTTTGCACCGCGAATTTCGGGGGAGGCCACATATTTATAGGTAGAGGGAGCTAGGAGAGTCCAAATCAGGTGCGGTTTTCAGCCACGCGATCGTGATCGAACGACCGAGAGCATGGAGGGGAGTTAGATGGGTTTTGGGCCACTTTGGAAGGGTGTTGGGCTGCAAACAAAAGAGGGCTTTTACGGTTACCCGGTTAACTGTTGGAGTATCAAACGACCTCCAAATGGCACGAAACTTGACAGACGGTCTACCGGTGCTATACCAAGGCCGCTTGGCAAACCTCGGTCCATTCCGAGAAAGTTTAACACCCGCACACGAAAGGAGACAAGAAGGGGACGCCGGGTGAGATAGGAGCGCCGGATTGCAAAACGGACAACGGGGAAAATGCTCGGATGCATGAGATGAACACGTATGCAAAATGAAATGCACATGATGACATGGCAAAGTGCAACACGTAAGAAAATGACATGGAAACAACGGCGAATAACTGGAAGACACCTGGCGCATCGAATCCGGGGCGTTACAACCCCCTACCCGAGATCCGCCGGTTTTGACACCGAGATTGGTGCTTTTGTTGAGAGTTCCTCTGTATCGTCATCTTTAGGCCCGATGGCTCCTCCGATCATCAACAACGATGCGGTCCAGGGTGAGACTTTTCTTCCCAGACAGATCTTCGTATTCGGTGGCTTTGCACTGCGGGCCAATTCGCTTGGCCATCTGGAGCAGATTGAAAGCTACGCCCCTGGCCATCAGGTCGGATTTGGAAGTTTAAACTACACGGCGGACGCCCGTGGAGATTTGATCTTCGATGGGTTTGAGCCACAGCCAGGCACGCCGCACTATCACAATGGGCATGATCTAGCTCTGCCGCCGGACAGTGCCCTGGAGGCCGCACCAGAGTCCGCTCCAACCTTTAGCTCGGAGCCAACTGCGCCGATCGAGGATGGGTGGCTGGACACCGCCTCGGGGGCTGCTATCTCTATGGCGATTGAGCCGAACACCAACCCTGTCCTTTGCGAAGCTCGCGACTCCAAGGTGCCGGACTCCTCTCCGGACTCTGAACCTTCCGCGCCCCTGCCAATCGAATTCGATTGGTCGCCGATTATGGAGTTCACCACTGTAGACATCTTTCAGCACTCGCCCTTTGGCGACATCCTGAATTCGCTAAAGTTTCTCTCTTTATCAGGAGAGCCCTGGCCGGATTATGGTCAGGACGGTTGGGATGCGGACGACGAAGAAATTCAAAGCCCACCCACCACCCACTTCATAGCCACTGTCGATGACTTAACCGACATACTCGACTTCGACTCCGAAGACATCGACGGTATGGATGACGATGCAGGAGACGACCAAGAACCAGCGCCTACAGGGCACTGGAAGGCCACCTCGTCATATGACATTTACATGGTGGACATCCCAAAAGACGGGAATGGCGATGGAACAATGGAGGATGACCCCTCCAAGAAACAGCCTAAGCGCCGGCGTCAACGGCTCCGATCTAAATCCTGCCACAGCAAAAATGGTGATTCTGGCACGGGAGATAATAACACCCCGGACAATGCCGAAGACAACCCACTCTAGCAGGATTCAGCGCAGGAGGATGGAGAAGCCAGCCCTCATGAGAGAGCGGCAGACAGAAAGGTAGAGGACGATAATTACATGCCTCCCTCCGAAGACGAGGCAAGCCTCGACGACGACGAATTTGTCATGCCTGAGTATCCCGTCGAACAAGAGCGTTTGAAACGCAGGCTTATGGCCACGGCAAGCAGCCTTTAGAAAAAGCAGCAACAGCTTAGAGCTGACCAAGACTTGCTAGCCGACAGATGGACTGAAATCCTTGTGGCCGAAGAGTATGAACTCGAACGCCCCTCCAAGAGCTACCCAAAACGCAGGCTGCTACCCTGATTAGAGGAGGAAGTGCCCAAACCTACATCACCAGTGCATAATACGGCCGACCGGCCACCTCGTGGCCGCGACAGAGAGACCTCTCGGCCCTCCACTCAAGCCGCACCCCGGCGCCGCTCAAAAAATACCAAGGCGTGGGGAAATGCGCCAGACCTGCGGGATATATTGGAGGACGAGGCAAGACAAACAAGATCGATCTACGGATCGCGTGGGCGCTCACGATGCATGATGATAACCGTCATGCCGGATACGGCAATTACGGCCGGGCTGAACACAGTAAACAAAGCTCATTTGAGCTACGTCATGATATAGCCCAATACAGAGGCGCCGCACACCCACTATGCTTCACAGACGATGTAATGGATCATCAAATCCCTGAGGGTTTCAAACCCATAAACATTGAATCATACGATGGCACAACAGATCCTGCGGTCTGGATCGAGGACTATCTCCTTCATATCCACATGGCCCACAGCTCGGCATTGGCTTAACAGCTTGCCAGCAGAGTCAACTGGTTGTTGGGAAGATCTGGAAGCCGCATTCCTCGGCAACTTCCAGGGCACTTATGTGCGACCACCAGACGTCGATAACCTAAGCCACATAATTCAGCAGCCAGAAGAATCGGCCAGACAATTCTGGACACGGTTCCTAACCAAGAAAAATCAAATCGTCGACTGTCCGGATGCAGAGGCCCTCGCAGCCTTCAAGCATAACATCCGCGACGAGTGGCTTGCCCGACACCTAGGACAGGAAAAGCCGAAATCCATGGCAGCCCTCACAACACTCATGACCCGCTTCTGGGCGGGGGAGAATAGCTGGCTAGCTCGTAGTAACAATATGACCAAGAGCCCTGGCAATTCGGATACCAAGGACAACAACGGCAGGTCGCGTTGCAACAAGCACAAGCGCCACATTAATAGCGATAATACTAAGGATACAACAGTCAATGCCGGATTCAGAGGCTCTAAACCCGGTCAACGGGAAAAGTCATTCAAAAGAAATACTCCGGGCCCGTCCAATTTGGACCAAATACTCGATCGCTCGTGCTAGATACACGGCACCCCCGAAAAGCTAGCCAATCACACCAACAGGGATTGTTGGGTGTTCAAGCAGGCAAGCAAGTTAAATGCCGAAAACAATGACAAGGGGCTGCATAGCGACGACGAGGAGGAGCCCCAGACGCCGAACAATAGAGGACAGAAGGGCTTCCCCCTACAAGTGCGGACGGTGAACATGATATACGCAACCCACATACCCAAAAGGGAGCGGAAGCGTGCACTAAGGGACGTATATGCGATGGAGCCAGTCGCCCCAAAGTTCATTCCGTAGTCCTCCTGCCTGATCACTTTTGATCGAAGGGACCACCCCACTAGCATCCGCCATGGCGGATTCGCCGCATTGGTTCTGGACCCAATCATTGACAGATTTCACCTCACTAGAGTCCTGATGGACGGCGGTAGCAGCCTGAACCTGCTTTATCAGGATACGGTGCGCAAGATGGGCATAGACCCCTCAAGGATTAAACCCACAAAGACGACCTTCAAAGGCGTCATACCAGGTGTAGAGGCCAACTGTACAGGCTCAGTTACACTTGAAGTGGTCTTCGGATCCCCGGATAACTTCCGAAGCGAGGAGTTAATCTTCGACATAGTCCCGTTCCGCAGCGGCTATCACGCACTGCTCGAACGAACCGCATTTGCAAAGTACAATGCGGTGCCGCACTACGCATACCTCAAGCTCAAAATGCCAGGCCGTCGAGGAGTCATTACGGTCAACGGAAACACCGAACGCTCTCTCCGAACGGAGGAGCATACAGCAGCTCTCGCGGCAGAAGTACAAAGCAGCCTCTTAAGGCAATTCTCGAGTCCGGCTATTAAACGTCCGGACACCGTCAAGCGTGCCCGGAGTAACCAACAACAAGACCGCCTGGCACGTTCCGAGCACGTGTAGCAATGCGGCCCCAACCCCAGCCCTCGCGAAATTGCCAAACCAGTACTACGCATACATAATTACGCTCTGGAAATACCATGGGCATAGGGGGGGGGGCACGACCTCGGCAGGCCCAGAGTGCGGCTCAACCGCACCAGGGGCTCCCAATTGTGTCATTCTTCTTTTTTCTCTTACTTTCAGGACCCTTTTTCAAGAAGCCCTGTCCGGCAGTAGAATTGCCGAACACACGATGCAACAGCCAGTGAAGCAGAAAGCTACGCCGAGTGTACATGTGGTCTCTATAGCGAGCAGTATACTTGTTTTACATATCATCCTGCAGCTCGCTCCTGGAGGGGGACATGTCAAATAGTCCCGTCCCTTGCTTATCGCACTATTTGTATCGTTCTGCTTTTACCGCAGCTTTTTTAATAAACAATGCACAGCTTTTGCCTATTATTGCATTCCTTTTTCTTATCTATATATGTCCACTTATGACATGTTGCATCCGTACGCTTTGGTATGCGAAATACACCAGGGGCTTAAGTACCCCAAAATATGGTGTGATAAGTCCGAACACTTTCACAAGTGCGGCACCCCGAACTTATAGCATTATATGCATTGGCTCCGAATCATGTCTTGGGTCAATAGTTGGGTTTGCCCGGCTCCCATGTTTTGGTACCTTACGTTCTGTTATATCGGCTAAGGTAGCGCTGGGAGAACCACTGCGATTGTGCCCCGGTTGAGCTGGGTTGAGCACCTCAGTGGAGAAAGCTAAAACTGACCGTCATGATAGGGCGAGAGCCGGTCGCTGTTCGAGAGGTTTTTCGAGTCCCTAAAGACTTATGCCTCTTAGAGCGAGGAGTCGGCTTTGTCCGGCCCAGGCGTGGATAGCGCCCCAAATTCGGTCTTCCGAATACTAGGGGCTTCACCGAAATTTAAAATTATAGAATTCTATGGCTAAGTGGGAGTGTTCAAGCATTATAGTCCGGTTGCCTTGTTCATTGTGTTGAGCGCCTCCCTCGAAGGACCCAAGAATGGGAAAAAGAGCGCTCATATCCCGAACACCCCAGCACTCGTGGCATGGGGGCAGAAGCCGACGACTCGACATCTCTCAAATTTAATAAATGGCCGCACAGAAGGTAATATTTTAAATTCACAAGCGTTGCTTAGCGCATATGAACAAGTTTTCAAGCGTACAGGATAACAAATGCGAGTTTACTCAAAAATTACATCTTTGGAGCATTCGCTTGCTATAAGGCGGGTACCCTTCAGGACGCCCGCATAATATGTCTCGGGAGTGTGATACTCCCTGCCCGGCGGTGGAGCGTCCGTCACAAGCTTCTCAGCGTCCATCTTGCCCCAGTGCACTTTAGCACGGGCAAGGGCCCTACGGGCACCTTCAATGCAGACGGAGCGCTTGACGACTTCAATCCATGGACAAGCGTCCACCAACCGCCTCACCAGCCCGAAGTAGCTCCCAGGCATGGCTTATTTAGGCCACAGCCGGACTATGAGGCTCGTCATGGCCTGTTCGGCCACCTTATGTAGCTCGACCAGCTGCTTCAGCTGGTCGCTCAAGGGCACGGGGTGTCTGGCCTCAGCATACTGAGACCAGAACACCTTCTCCGTCGAGCTCCCCTCCTCGGCCCGGTAGAAGGCGGCAACGTCGGACACACTGCGGGGCAGATCTGCGAATGCTCCTGGAGAGCTCCGGATTCGGGTAAGTAACAAGTAATTCACTTTCACGTGCTTGCTTTGCATGAAGAATGCCATACCCGCAGCTATCTTATTTATTGCCTCAATTTCCTGGAGGGCTTTTTGGGCTTCGGCCTTAGCGGCTTTGGCACTCTCAAGAGCCGAGGCGAGCTCGGACTCTCGAGTCTTCGAGTCACGCTCCAAACTCTCGTGTTTTTCCACGAGAGCCTGGAGCTCTTGCTTCACCTCCGCCACCCACGCCTCCTGCTTCTCTCGCTCGGTGCGTTTCGCGACCGCATTGCTTTCGGCCTTGGACACCGCTTCCTTCAGGGTCGCCACCTCGTTCATGGCCCCTGCAATTCTCACGTTATTCCTGGAATTTTTTGCAACCACATCTTTTATATACTTCCATAAGGTATTACTTACCTTCCTTGTCCTCGAGCTGCTTCTTGGCAAGGCCGAGCTCGTTCTCGGACCGCTCGAGGATCTGCTTCAATGCATTGACCTCCACAGTCAGTGCGGCAGAGGTCAGCAGCGCAGCCTGCATTCCCATATTGACATGCTTATGTTAGACTCCTCTGTATATCTTTTTAGATCCTCAGTTCGGCTTTTCTTTCCGAACACCAAACTGAGCATCAGGGGCTACTGTCTATGCAGTAATATTTTTACATATCTTAAGTACATACCTCAAAGCGTATTAGAAGGCTAGTACAGGCTTCAGTCAGCCCGCTCTTGGCGGACTGAACTTTCTGGATCACCGCACTCATAACGGTGCAATGCTCCTCGTCGATGGAGGCGCCATTAAGCGCCTCCAGCAAATTATCCGGCGCCTTCGGTTGGACGGAGGTCACCGGTGCCGCAGTCTCGCCCTTCTTACAAAGGGGCCGCCCGCCAGACTCCGAAACCACTGAAGGTTCCGGTGCGGAGTCCGGCCTAGGGCCGAACTCAGAACCCTTCGGGGTTTGATCCCCCTTGTGCCCGAAGTCCGGGAGGTTGCCTTGCGGCACCTCCGGGACCTCCTCCTCCTGACTGGGCCCCTTTTGGGACCCCACCTCAGTGTCATCCGCATCGCGAGGAGAGGAGACGGGCGGAAGTGAAGTGCTATTCACGTCCGACGATGCCAGGGAGGCGCTCGTTGAAGTGTCGAGCCCATCCTTGGGCGGGCTGCAGGGTTATGTTCAACGTTAGGAGATTCTGTACGACAAACGAAACACCATGAGTTATTCTGGTATCCGGACACTTATGATGTCGCCTGGGGCTTAGTCCTCGGTGGCCACTCCTCTTCGCCGTTGTCGGCGTTGGTGGAGTAGTCCGGAGGGAAGGTCCTTCCCTTCATGGACCCTTTGGCCTCCCCCGTTGGGGTGGCCTTCCTTCTCTTCTCTCCCCCCGCTGGGGGAGAGGCCTCTTTTTCCTCCTCCTCGCCTTCACGGGAGGAGTCCGCCTCGGAGTCATCGGATGATGAGTCCGACAACACCTGGCGCCGAGAACTCTTTTGAGTTCCCGCGGCCTTCTTCTTGGCCTTCTTCTCCGGCACCACTTAAGGTGCCAGAGCCAGCAGCCCCATTAATTGGGTGTCTGCTGGGTCTTCTGGCAAGGGAGCCGGACAGTTAACCTGCCCGGACTTCTTCTGCCAGGCCTGTCAAAGGTAAGGGAGTTTAGATCCCGCATAGAGTCAAACTATGAAAAATAAGTGTCCTGTAAAGGGTAAAATAGCTTACCTCGCCGGCTTGACGCTGCGAGCTGAATCCACGATCTTCGATAGCGGATGCGGGAGCCTCGACGCCCTTGAACAGCACCTTCCAGGCATCTTCGTACGTAGTGTCGAAGAGCCTGCTCAAGGTTTGGTGCTGTGCCGGATCAAACTCCCACAAATTAAAGGCCCGTTGTTGGCACGGGAGGATCTGGCGGATGAGCATGACCTGGACTACGTTGACGAGCTTGAGCTTTTTGTTCACCAAGGTTTTGACACAGGATTGGAGTCCGGTCAGCTCTTCCGAATCACCCCATGATAGGCCCTTCTCTTTCCAAGAGGTGAGCCGTGTAGGGAAGCCAGATCGAAATTCGGAGGCCGCTACGCATTTAGGGTCATGCGGCTCGGTGATGTAAAACCACCCCGATTGCCACCCCTTCATGGTCACCACGAAGGAGCCCTCGAGCCATAGGACGTTGGGCATCTTGCCCACCATGGCACCTCCACACTCCGCTTGGTAGCCGCCCACTACCTTCGGCTTGACATTAGAGGTCTTCAGCTATAAGCCGAAGTGGGGCTGCATGCAAAGGAAGGCCTCACACACGACGATGAACGCTGAGATGTTGAGGATGACATTCGGGGCCAGATTGTGGAAATCCAGGCTGTAGTAGAATATGAGCCCCCGGACAAATGGGTGAAGTGGAAAACCTAGTCCGCGGAGGAAGTGGGTGAGGAACACCACCCTCTCATGGGGCCCGGGGGTGGGGATGAGCTGCCCCTTGTCGGGAAGCCGATGCGCGATGTCGCTGGACAAGTATCCGGCCTTCCGCAACCTTTTGATGTGCCCCTCCATGACGGAGGAGGCCATCCACTTGCCTCCCGCTCCGGACATGGCTGGAGAAGGTTGAGGCGAGATGTGCAGACTTGGGCGCTGGAGCTCGAGTACACGCAGATGGATGAGCAAAGGAGGAAGAAGGCGTGTGTGAAAAAGTGGATCCCTATCCCCTTATATGGACGGACGAAACTATGCGTCCCCACCAGCCTGGTAAAACTCGCTTATCTCCCAAGCGCCGTAATCAATGGTGCGGTTGGGTTACCTATGCCCGTATTGATGAGGATCCCAGAATAAGGGGACATGATCTCTGCTTTTACAAGACGTGCCAAGGAAACCGCCTCGCTAAACGCGCTGAGGTGGAACAGTAAAAACGATTCGAATAAAGGCTTGGCCGTGGTGTGATGTCACGCCACGGAATACGTTAGCAGATTGAATTTGTGTAAATATTATTATCTCTACGGTGGTATGTGGAACTTATTTTGCAGAGCCGGACACTATCCTTGTGTTCAAAATCTTCTATGAAGTATTCGGAGGAGGAGCCCGCCTTGCAATGCCGAAGACAATATACGCGCCAGACTCGTCATCATTGAAGCCTGGTTCAAGGGCTACTGAGGAGTCCCGGACTAGGGGGTGTCCGGATAGCCAAACTATCATCTTCGGCCGGACTCCTGGACTATGAAGATACAAGATTGAAGACTTCGTCCCGTGTCCGGATGGGACTTTCCTTGGCGTGGAAGGCAACCTTGGCGATATGGATATGTAGATCTCCTACCATTGTAACCGACTCTGTGTAACCCTAACCCTCTTCGGTGCCTATATAAACCGGAGGGTTTTAGTCCGTAGGACGAACAACAATCATACCATAGGCTAGCTTCTAGGGTTTAGCCTCTCTGATCTTGTGGTAGATCTACTCTTGTATTACCCATATCATCAATATCAATCAGCAGGAGTAGGGTTTTACTCCATCGAGAGGGCCCGAACCTGGGTAAAAACATCGTGTCCCTTGTCTCATGTTACCATCGGCCTAGACGCACAGTTCGGGACCCCCTACCCGAGATCCGCCGGTTTTGACACCGACAGACGCAATTGTGAGAATCTGGTCTAGTAGTTAGCCTAGCAGCTCTTCATCACCATGGCTCCTAAGAAGAAGACGACCACGGCGATTGGTTCGTTTGGGACCGGACTGCCAGTACCGGTGCGGACCAGTAGCGGGCCAGTCGCGGAGAGAACCCATGGTGCGGCCCGCAAACATCACCCTGGCAGTCCAGGCCTGGTGAGCGGCGTCGTTCGTATGCCAGGCAACGAGCCACGCGTCGCGGGATCCAGAGACGGAGTCGGGCCCCCCGTAGGCGGCGCAGGGCCCTCCAGGGGTGTCGTCGTGCCGCCAGACGGCGGCGCGGCGACCTCCAAGATGCCAACACCTGCGCCCACGGCGTGCTCTTCTCAGGTCGTGCGCGATGGGCAGCGTCGCCCTGCTGGTGACCTTGGGCGCCGCCCTGGGAAGAGTCCCATGCGCCCTTCACATGATGAGGAGGGCCAGCATGCGTGTCGAGGTGTTGGCAGAGGTAGCGGACAGCTGCGGGGCCGTGATGGGGCTCCTTCTAACGCAGGAAGAAGTCCAAGCGCATCGCGGTCCACACAGCTTTCGCCGCTGCCCACACCAGCAGAAGCCCTAGCATGTGCGCAGATGCTCCTCAACTTTCCTCCCGCTGCGAAGAAGCTTGACGAATGGAGGGCCACCGTCTGGAGCCTCGTCGGCATCACTAACAACGACGAGTTGCGACCGGCGGACCCGTAGGCCATCGCTCCGTTGAGCCACTACATGCGAGCGGAGGTCGGGCCGGAGGCGATGCAGCCACGGTGCACTCCCCTCCTCCATCCCGGTCACCGTGGGTGTCGGTCCGTCGCAACGACGCTCGTGACGATATCTCCATAGCGTCGTCCGACCCGCGAACCCACCGCGACCAGCGTCAAGGTATTCTGGAGCGAGCTCATGAAGATGCTCGAACCACCATCGTGCGCCAGTGTGACGTGCGCCACCAGTCGGATAGGCGGGCAGATCCCACTATGGACCACCCAGCACCGGGAGGCTATGGTGGCCTACCCTACCAGGTGGGTTGTCCGGCCTTCTCCCGTGAGCTGCGGCAGTTCCAGTGGCCCTCCCGCCGCACGTTCAAGCCCCACGTTAGCGAGAAGTACAATGGAAAGACTCACCCGTCGGAGTTCCTCAGCATCTACACCATTGCGATGCAAGCTGCTGCGACCCGCGATGATAAGGTGCTTGCTAATTACTTCCCATTGGCACTCAAGCCCAATGTTATGTCATGGTTGATGCACTTGCCGGTGGACTCCATTTCTTCTTGGGCGGATCTGTGTCATGAGTTTGTTGGCGCCTTTACAGGAGGCCACCAAGCTCATGGCCAGGCGAGTGATTTGCATATCATCCCCCAAAAGGAAGGAGAAAACTTGTGCAAGTACATCCAAAGGTTCAACCGAGTGCAGTACAACATCCCCGATGTTCATCCTGCCGCTGTGATCAGTGCATTCCATCAGAATGTGCGCAATCGTAAGATGCATGAGGAGCTAGCGATGAACAAGGTCAAGGATGTGGCCAAACTTTATGTTCTGGCCGATCGGTGCGCTCGCGCTGAAGAGGGAAGGAAGTACCCCGACGAAGACACCGGCGTGGAAACTGACTCCATGGATGATACCGCCACCCCGGTGAAGAAGGGTCGGCGCCGTAATAGGAAGTGCAAGGGCAAGACCGTGCTTGCCGGCGAGGGGTTCGACGATACCGGCGCCACCAAGAAACCCAAGGCGAGTGACCCCGGCAAGGAGGTTACCGGGTGTGCCGCTTGCCGGGCCTTGGCGGCTGCCGATAAGCCAGGGGGATCCGACAAGCAGTATTGCAAGATCCACCGCACCAAGGGCCATGACCTCCAAAACTGCCGGCAAGTGGAGCTGCTCGCTGAGAAGCAGAAAGCCTAGTATGAGCGGCGGGACAAGGAGAAGGGCAAAGAGGGTGCCGAGGGATCCGGCAAGAAGCGTGGCGGCCAAGGAGGCCGCTGCGGCAAAGATAATCAGCAGGAGAGGCCCGCCCGGGGCCTCGACAAAGAAACACGAAGCATGTGTGATCATGCAGGCAATCAACCAGCGAGCAAAAATACATAAATCTGCGAGGTGTCACTTTCTCAGAACATTTATGAATACAAAGTATCGTCGCGAGCACTGAACCGCAAAACATAAATGCCAAGCCACCTGAAATACAAGGGACTGACGTGGTTCTAATACCTCATAGGTAAACGAGATCCAACAAGTCATCTGAACATTTACTCGAAATGGATCAAAGCGCAGTGATCCCTGCTGGTGACTTTTTGATAAGGGATTGTCGGTGTCAAAACCGGCGGATCTCGGGTAGGGGGTCCCGAACTGTGCGTCTAGGCGTATGTAACAGGAGACAAGGGACACGATGTTTTTACCACAGAGTGGATCTACCACGAGATCAAGGAGGCTAAACCCTAGAAGCTAGCCTATGGTATGATTGTTGTAATGGTTGTGTGTCCTACGGACTAAAACCCTCCGGTTTATATAGACACCGGAGAGGGCTAGGGTTACACAGAGTCGGTTACAATGGTAGGAGATCTACATATCCGTATCGCCAAGCTTGCCTTCCACGCCAAGGAAAGTCCCATCCGGACACGGGACGAAGTCTTCAATCTTGTATCTTCATAGTCTTGGAGTCCGGCTGACGATGATAGTCCGGCTATCCGGACACCCCCTAGTCCAGGACTCCCTCAGTAGCCCCTGAACCAGGCTTCAATGACGATGAGTCCGGCGCGCATATTGTTCGGCATTGCAAGGCGGGTTCCTCCTCCGAATAATTCATAGAAGATTGTGAACACCAGGATAGTGTCCGGCTCTGCAAAATAAATTCCACATTCCACCGTAGAGAGAATAATATGTACACAAGTTCAATCTGCTGACGTATTTTGTGGCATGACGTCACGCCACTACCAAGCCTTTACTTGAATCGTTTTTTATTATTCCACCTCAGCGCGTTTAGCGAAGCGGTTTCCTTGGCATGTCTTGTCGAAGCAGAGATCGTGTTCCCCTTATTTCGGGATTCCCATCAATACGGACGTGGGTAACCCAACCATGCCCGTTGCCACGCCCCCTCTATCGGAGGCGAGTCCCGAACGGTCACGGGGACGGCTCTTGGTATTCTCCCTCTTTATAATGGGACCAAGGCTTGTTTCTTTTCTTCAATCCTCAATCGAATCTATTCCTTGCCTCGAGTTCCAACACCCAGAGCCCCAGATTCGAGCGCTTCAGACCTTCAACAATGTCCGGCTCCGACCTACAGGGCCGGTGGATGCCCTCCTCCGTCACGGAGGAAGACGTGCTAAAGCTGCGAGAGGCCAAGTACCTGACTTACGAGATTTCGCATAGATTGCCAGCCGAAGGGCAAGTCACCCCCACCCCCGAGCCCGGCGAGTATGTCGTGTTTGTATCCCACCTCCGTCGGGGTTTAGGCTTCCCGATGGATCCTTTTGTGAGAGGGCTCATGTTTTACTATGAGTTGGAATTGCACGACTTGGCTCCGGAGTCCATCCTCCATATCTGTTCATTCATTGTCGTCTAGGAAGCCTTCCTCCGCGTTACCCCTCACTTCGGCTTGTGGCTTAAGACCTTCGACGTGGAGCCGGAGATGATCGAGGGGCGTCTAGCAGAGTGCGGCAGGGCGGTTGTAAGCAGAAGGGCCGACGCTCCATGGCTTGAGGGGTCTTTTCAGGAGGAGCTCGGCTTGTGGCAGCAGGAGTGGTTCTACATAACCGCTCCTAGGGGCAGCAGGCAGAAGCCGCCGCCCATCTTCCGCTCGGGCCCTCCACAGTGGCTGATGTCATGGGTCAGCCAAGGGCTCAACTGGGGACCGTCAAAGGACATGCCCCTACTGAAGGGCCGGATTCAAGACCTCCAGGCGAGGGAGATCGATCTGGTCGTGGTGATGCACGTCATGCTGATTAGGCGTCTCCTGCCCTGCAAACGCCGTCCTCTCCGGCTGTGGGAGTTTAATTTGGAGGGACCACAAATTCTTCAACACTTCATGGGTACGACACCCGTGGAGATGTACAAACTGTTCTTCGGATCACGAGAGGCATGTCCGGAATTGACCGAGGATGCCGGCCTAAGCTGCAATCGCCCGGATACACAAGTAAGTAGCTCCATGTCCGGACATACCATTTGTTTGCCTTTCTATGATTCGCCTTTTGACCAATTGTCCTCTAAACAGGAGTGGATAGCGCAAGCAAAACTGATACGGTGTCCGGCCCCCCTCCCAGAGACCGCCGGATCCCGTGCTGGTCAGGATGCTGGAGGTTGCGCCTTCAGAGGAAGGCGAAGGGGAGAACAGAGGAACTACCGCCTCAACCAAGGAGGCTTTTGAGGAAGGGGGGATCGAGAATCCCTCCTTCCAAGGGGAGAAGAGGACCGCCTCCGAAAACCCGGAGGCCAAAGCCCCGAAGCGGGGGAAGAGATCTTCACCAGAGGGTCCTGCGTCCGGAGAGGCTCCGGCCGCACAGTCTCCCCTAAAGAATCAGCCCTCCAGCGAGCCGTAAGTAGAAAAAAAGGGAGTTTTGTAATAAGGGACATCCCTATTTGTGCTTCTGAGGATAACTTAAGTTTTTACCTTGTAGTTCGGATCTCCGTCCTTCTCAGATGAGCTCGTCTTCGGGGGAACTCTGTCCGGAGATGATGGAGAGCGAGACGCCTCCATCTGCCGCACCATCGGATAGGGCGGACGAGCCTGAAGTGTCATCACGGAGGGTATCCCGAGTCCGGCAGGGCCGAATAGTTCGGCACCAACTGGTGTGCGGCCGGGGGAGCTGAAGGATCTGCTTGAGAGGGCGTCCATCTCAGAAGGTCACCGTACACTGATGAGTATGGTGATTGAAAGAATTTCATCCGCCGAAGGCGGATTGCGTGATGCCGTCAGGAGTTTGCTAGCGGGGTTTGAGGTACGCAAAAATGACATACCCTTTGACAGTTTTACACATAAAGTGCGCCCTGTATAGATAGTAGCCCCTGAGACTCGGTAGGGTGTCGAGAACGACAGCGTGCCGAGGATCAAAATCCCAGGTATTGATTTTCGCCTTTCCTGTGCCGGTGGCGGATAGTTCGGCGGCTAGCCGGACTGATGGAGTTGCCGAACTAAAGCGGCAGCTCGACGTTGCGGATGCGGACATCGCACTAGTCAATAAACGACTTGACGAGTCGCAAGGTAGGTTTTTTCTCCGTGGTCACCTAGTAAGGGAGCCGAAGCCCACTCCTTACAACATGTGTGCTAAATGCAGATGGTGCCGCTGCTGTGGAGAGCCTTTGGGCAGAACTTGCTCAAGCCAAGGAGCAAGCCAGAAGGAGTGATGCGGCTGCCTCGAGGGCGGCCGAAGAGCTAGAAGCCGAAAGGGCTGCACACTGCCGAAGTAGGGAGGAGATGGCCGAAATGGCCGTGAAGTTAAAAGATGCTACCGACCGCAATGAGGTTCTTGAAAAGGAGCCTCTAGCGGAGCGAGAAGACCTAGGGAAGGCCACCGCCAAAGCCAAGGATGCCCGTTCTGCAATGCGGGCTATAAAGGAGGAGCTGCGCCAGGCCGGAGACATTGTGGCTGGCAAGCCCTTTTTGCCGCGCCGAAGGTTTACTGATCCAAAGTATGCTCAGCTTGGCCAGCTGTGGGGTCCGGAGGATCCTTATATGGACTTAGCGGTGAGTGCGGCAGATGCCGTTGTGCACTTCCGAAGTCAGAAGGATCACAAGACAGAAGAGCTGTTTTGGTCTCAATTCCATAGTCTGGAGCATTCACTTCCGCTGACCGATCGGTTGGCCGAGTGAGCTAAGCTGAATAGATTGTCCGGACTTGCCATGACGGATATCGTGACTCATGTCTCGCCGGATAGGCCCAAGCCAAAGAGTTATTTTGGCTTATTGCAGCAATTTCTTGGGGCGGTGCCGCATATCAAGGTGATGAAGTGGTCGGCCTGCATAGAGGGTGCATGGATGGCCCTCGCCCGTGTGAAGACACATTGGACAGAGATGGATGCTACCGCTGTTGCGACCCAGGGTTCGGACGAGAGCCGGTTACCCGCCGAGCACTATTTCGGGGAAGTTCTGTGTGGTGCTCGTGTAATAGAGTCGTAGTGCTCAAAAAATGTCACGTTCAAATGAACGTTTTGGTTTGTAAAACGATGTTTATGATGTAAGCGCTTTTTGTACTTGTGCGTTCAAGTATTGAAATATCTCCTGTGCGGCTGTTTATGTATACGTGTGTATAACCTAAAAGATGGCAGTCGTCGGCTTCAGCCCCCACGCACAAGGTGCGGGGGTGTTCGCAAAATAGCGCATTTTCACACTTAATCCGACATCTCGGTCCTGTGAAGGAGGTGGTAGCGTAGCAAACGAGGCAACCGGACTATAATGCTTTATCACTTTCACTTAGCCATAGGAGTTCGAGGGTGGGGCTACGATATAGCCCCTAGGGGCACCACGCTCTCCGAATTCGGGGCGCGTATGTGCCTGACCGGGAAACGGTCCTTCGTCAAAGCGGAGGAATTCTAAACATTCCGGTATTCGATCGAGTGGTTGACCAGTCTCTCGCTGTATCATGACAGTCAGTTTTCGGCTTTCTCTACTGAGGTGCTCGCCCGGCCGAACCGGGGCACAATCGCAGTAGTTCTCCTGGTGCCGCGTTAGCCGATGATACGGAACGTAAGGCAGCAAAACACAGGAGCCGGGCAAACCCAACATTTGACCAAAGACATGATTCGGAGCTGATGCATATAAGGCCTAACTCGAGACGCCGAACACTCCCTAAGGTATTCGGTCTTTATGATAGCGGGCAGAACAATGCCCTAAGCCCCTAGTGTCCAGGTACACGCAAGGTCCTCTGACGCGGCCGATGCCAAAACGTCAGTCTCCTCTCTGGTTATAATGAGAAACCAGGGGATATATAGCAACAAGAGACAGTAAAAAAGGTTTACGCAGGGTCTTAATCTGAAAAGAATCCTTGCAACGGGTCCCTACTGCACGTCTGCGCCTGTGTCTCCGTTGTGCTGTATCCTGGACGGGTGTAACACGCTGTTCATCTGTAAAAGAGAGGAACTTAGTTTGAAAAGTAATCGTGCAAAAAATGAATTAAAAATCGAAATATGAATGAATGAATAAAGCTGAGCTTATATTAGCTCATACGCACAGCCCCTTGTAAAGGGGTGTGCGGCTAGGGAGCCCCTAGCTTATTTATGCCGGACTCGTCTAGCCGTGTCCGGGGTCTTGAACGACCTTTTAATGAGATGATGCCGCGTGGACCGGGCATTTTAAGTGTAAGAGACGCGTAGTGTGGTATTGCATTAAAGCGGACAAAAGCTTCACGTCCCAATAGTGCTTGATGGCTACTTTTGAATGGGGCGACATGAAAGATTAGCTTTTCGCGTCGGAAGTTGTCGGGTGACCCGAACACAACTTCTAGTAGTAAGGAGCCCGTGCACTTGGCGTAAGGGCCTGGCGTCACTCCTTTGAAGGAAGTGCGGCTATGTCGGATTTTAGTAAGGTCTATCCCCAACTTGCGGATTCTGTCCGGATATAGCAGGTTTAAATCACTGCCGCCGTCCATCAGGACTTGTGTAAATTGTAGTCCGTCGATTATAGGATCCAATATCAGAGCAGTCCATCCTGCGTTTCGAATACTTCTGGAATAGTCCAGGTGGTCGAAAGTAATTGGTTTTGACATCCAATCTCGAGGTTCCGCTGGGGTGGACCGTGCGACACCTACTTTGGCGAGTGCCGCATTGTCGTTCCGTATTATCACATGAAGTGAGTTTACTGTTTTGACTTCTTGCGGGAAAGTCTTCTGTTTTCCGGCGCTCTGCTGGTGGGGTTCGTCATCATCCTCGCTTGGCGCGTCGAGCCCCTTGTGTTCGGCGTTGAGTCGGCCGGACTGTTTAAAGACCCAACAATTTCGGTGGGTGTGGTTTGCAGGCCTTCCGGAGGTGCTGTGGATTTGACATATCCGATCCAAAATTTTGTTTAAGTTGGATAGCTCTTCACTGTTGTCCTTAAGAGGCAGTGTTTTGTTGTTCGGCCGCGAGCTTTTGAATCCGGCGTTGACCGCCGTATTCTTTGGGCTTTTTTCTTTATTTCGGCGCTGGTCCTTTCTGCGCCGTGATTTTCCGTTTCCATCTCTGATCTCGGATGTACTCGGGTCGCTGGTGCTGCATCTTGCTAGCCAGCTGTCTTCCCCTGCGCAAAAGCGGGTCATGACGCTTGTTAGCGCGGCCATTGTTCTCGGCTTCTCTTGGCCGAGGTGTCTGGCGAGCCATTCGTCTCGGACATTATGTTTAAAAGCTGCTAAGGCTTCGGCGTCCGGACAGTCGACTATTTGGTTCTTTTTGGTAAGAAACCTGTTCCAGAATTTGCGCGCTGACTCTCCGGGCTGTTGAGTTATGTGACTTAAATCGTCTGCATCCGGAGGGCGGACATAAGTCCCTTGAAAATTTGCTCTAAACGCGTCCTCGAGCTCTTCCCAACTTCCGACAGTATTTTTTGGGAGGCTTTTGAGCCAATGCCGAGCTGGCCCTTTGAGCTTGAGGGGTAGATATTTTATGGCGTGGAGATCATCTCCTCTAGCCATGTGTATGTGCAGTATGTAATCCTCAATCCAGACTCCGGGGTCTGTTGTTCCGTCGTATGCCTCTATGTTTACGGGTTTGAATCCCGCTGGAAATTCATGATCCAGCACCTCATCGGTGAAACATAGTGGGTGTGCGGCGCCCCTGTATTTAGGCGTGCCGTTATCTTCGAACATGCGGCGTGTTGTGTTGCTTCCTGGGGCCCTCTTTTTTGGCCCATAAATGGACCTGACCGGGCCATCTGTATTACGAGGATCGTGTGTCGTCTTGTGTGCGGTGCCGCTTGTCGCTTTTGGCCAGTCATCTGGTCGTCTATCCGGCCAGGTGGCCTCTTTGCTTTTTGACTGTGGGGGCTCTATGGCCTCCTCGTCGAATTCTGGCAGCAACTTGCGCTTCGGGTAGCTCTTTGTTTGGTGGCTATTGCCATATTTGTCCGCGGTCTTGAGTACTTTGCTCCACCTCATTCTGAGTATGTCTTCCGCTGTTTTGAGCTTCCATTTTTCCTTTTTCAGACTTCTTGCAGTGGCGACAAGTCTTTTGTGAAGGTTCCTATTCTCCGGAGGTGTGTCCGGCGTGAGGTCGTCTGGGCTGTTGTTTTCGCCGGGCATGGATTGATTATCCGATTCGTCCTGTTCGGACGATTGCTTGGTTGCATGTTCGTCGTCCACTGGTTTGCCCTGCTCTATTGCTGGGTCATTAGGAGTGTTGTTTTTGTCGAGGTGGGACTTAGGGCGGCGTCTGCGTCGCCGTTTTGGTTGTTTGTCGGCGGAATTATCCTTTGCCGCGTCCCGTTGTTCCTCGTTATCGCTTCCTTTTGGGGTGTCCACCATATATACATCATGGGTTGGGGTGGCCTTCCAGTGCTCGGTAGGCGCTGGTTCTTGGTAGTCTCCGGCATCGTCGTCCATACCGTCGATGTCTTCGGAGTCGTAGTCTAGCATGTCGGTTAGATCGTCGACAGTGGCTACAAAGTGGGTGGTGGGTGGGCTTTGAATTTCTTCGTCGTCCGCATCCCAACCATCCTGACCGCAGTCCGGCCAGGGTTCTCCTGATAACGAAAGATGCTTTAGTGAGTTCAGGATGTCGCCAAAGGGCGAGTGCTGAAAGATGTCCGCAGCGGTGAACTCCATGATCGGCGCCCAATCGGATTCGATTGGTAGGGGCGCAGGAGGTTCGGAGTCCGGCAAGGAGTCCGGCACCTCGGAGTCACGAGCTTTATAAGGGACAAGGTCAGTATTCGGCTCCATCGCCGTGGAAGTTGCAGCTCCCGAGGCGGTGTCCAGCCACCTGTCCTCGATCTGCGCGGTCGGCTCCGAACTATGGGTCGGAGCGGATTCGTGTGCGGCCTCCAAGGTACTGTCCGGCGGCAGAGCTAGATCATACCCATCGTGACAGTGCGGCACGCTCGGCTGTGGCTCGAATCCATCGAAGATCAAATCTCCGCGGATGTCAGCCGTGAAGTTTAGGCTTCCAAATCTGACCTGATGGCCAGGGGCGTAGCTTTCGATCTGCTCCAGATGGCCAAGTGAATTGGCCCGCAGTGCGAAGCCGCCGAACACGAAGATCTGTCCGGGGAGAAAAGTCTCACCCTGGACTGGTGTTGTTGTTGATTGAAGAAGCCATCAAGCCTATCGGTGATGACACAGAGGAACTCTCAATGAAAGCACCAATGTCGGTGTCAAAACCGGCGGATCTCGGGTAGGGGGTCCCGAACTGTGCGTCTAGGCGGATGGTAACAGGAGACAAGGGACACGATGTTTTTACCCAGGTTCGGGCCCTCTCGATGGAGGTAAAACCCTACTCCTGCTTGATTGATATTGATGATATGGGTAGTACAAGAGTGGATCTACCACGAGATCAAGGAGGCTAAACCCTAGAAGCTAGCCTATGGTATGATTGTTGTAATGGTTGTGTGTCCTACGGACTAAACCCTCCGGTTTATATAGACACCGGAGAGGGCTAGTGAGGGAGTCCTGGACTAGGGGGTGTCTGGACAGCCGGACTATCATCGTCCACCGGACTCCAAGACTACGAAGACACAAGATTGAAGACTCCGTCCCGTGTCCGGATGGGACTTTCCTTGGCGTGGAAGGCAAGCTTGGCGATACGGATATGTAGATCTCCTACCATTGTAACCGACTCTGTGTAACCCTAGCCCTCTCCGGTGTCTATATAAACCGGAGGGCTTTAGTCTGTAGGACATAACCTCCATTACAACAATCATACCATAGGCTAGCTTCTAGGGTTTAGCCTCCTTGATCTCGTGGTAGATCCACTCTTGTACTATCCATATCATCAATATTAATCAAGCAGGATGTAGGGTTTTACCTCCATCAAGAGGGCCCGAACCTTGGTAAAACATCGTGTCCCTTGTCTCCTGTTACCATCCGCCTAGAGCACAGTTCGGGACCCCCTACCCGAGATCCGCTGGTTTTGACACCGACATTGGTGCTTTCATTGAGAGTTCCTCTGTGTCGTCACCGATAGGCTCGATGGCTTCTTCAATCAACAACAACGCTATCCAAGGTGAGAACTTTCTCCCCGGACAGATCTTCGTATTCGGTGGCTTCGCACTGTGGGCTAATTCACTTGGCCATCTGGAGCTGATCGAAAGCTACGCCCCTGGCCGTCAGGTCAGGTTCGGAAGCCTAAACTTCACGGCCGAATCCGCGGGGACTTGATCTTCGACGGGCTCGAGCCACAGCCGAGCGTGCCGCACTGTCACGATGGGCACGATCTAGCTCTGCCGCCGGACAGTGCCTTGGTGGCCGCACATGAATCCGCTCTGGCCCTTAGTCCGGAGCCGATCGCCCATATCGAGGACCGGTGGCTGGACACCGCCTCAGGGGCTGCAACTTCCACGGCGATGGAGCCGAACACTAACCTTGTCCCCTGCAAAACTCGCAACTCCAAGGTGCCGGACTCCCTGCCGGACTCCGAACCTCCCGCGCCCCTGCCAATCGAGTCTAATTGGGCGCCGGTCATGGAGTTCACCACCGCGGACATCTTCCAACACTCGCCCTTTGGCGACATCCTAAATTCACTAAAACATCTCTCGCTATCCGGAGAGACCTGGCCGGACTATGGCCAGGATGGTTGCGATGCGGACGACGAAGAAATTCAGAACCCACCCACCACCCACTTTGTAGCCACTGTCGACGATCTAACCAACATGCTAGACTATGACTCCGATGACATCGATGGTATGGACGACGATGCCGGAGACGAACAAGAGCCAGCGCCTACAGGGCACTGGAAAACCACCTCGTCATATGACATATACATGGTGGACACCCCAAAAGACGGGGACGGCGAAGAAGCAGCGGAGGCAGATCCCCTAAAGAAACAGCCCATGCGCCGAGGTCAGCGGCGCCGCTCTAAATCCCGCCACAGCAAGAATGGAGATTCCGGCACAGGAGATAATAACACCCCAGACAGTGCCGAAGACAACCCCCTCCAGCAAGATTCAGTGCAGGAGGATGCAGAAGCAAGCCCTCACGAGAGAGCGGCAGACGAAGAGGTCGAGGATGATAATTACATACCTCCCTCCGGAGATGAGGAAAGCCTCAACGACGACGAATTCGTCGTGCCAGAGGATCCCATCGAATAAGAGCATTTTAAACGCACGCTTATCGCCACGACAAATAGCCTAAAGAAACAGCAGCAGCAGCTTCAAGCTGATCAAGACCTGCTGGCCGATCGATGGACTGAGGTCCTCGCGGCCGAAGAGTACGAACACGAACGCCCCTCCAAAAGCTACCCAAAACGCAAGTTGCTCCCCCCATTAGAAGAGGAAGCATACATACCTTCATCACCAGCGCACAATACGGCCGACCGACCACCCCGTGGTCGCGACAGAGAGGCATCCAGGCCCTCCACCAAGACCGTACCCCGGCATCGCTCCAAAAGTACGAAGCCAAGAGGGAACGCGCCGGACTTGCGAGATATATTGGAGGACAAAGCAAGGCAATCCAAATCCAAATACGGATCACGTGGGCGCCCCACGACCCATGACGAATACCGTCGCGCCGGATACAACAACTCCGGCCGGGCCGAACACAGCAGACAACGCTCCCTCGAGCTACGTCGTGATATCGCTCAATATAGAGGTGCCGCACACCCGCTATGCTTCACTGACGAAGTAATGGATCATCAAATCCCTGAACGGTTTAAACCCGTAAACATTGAATCCTACGATGGAACAACAGACCCCGCGGTTTGGATCGAAGATTATCTCCTTCATATCCATATGGCCCGCGGAGATGATCTCCATGCCATCAAGTATCTCCCACTCAAGCTTAAAGGACCAGCTCGGCATTGGCTTAACAGCTTGCTCGCAGAGTCAATTGGGTGCTGGGAAGACCTGGAAGCCGCATTCCTCGACAACTTCCAGGGCACGTATGTGCGACCACCAGACGCCGATGACCTAAGCCACATAATTCAGCAGCCAGATGAATCGGCCAGACAGTTCTGGACACGGTTCTTAACAAAGAAAAATCAAATCGTCGACTGTTCGGATGCAGAGGCCCTCGCAGCCTTCAAACATAACATCTGCGACGAGTGGCTAGCCCGACACCTAGGACAGGAAAAGCCAAAATCCATGGCAGCCCTCACATCACTAATGACCCACTTCTATGAGGGAGAGGACAGCTGGCTAGCTCACAGCAACATCCTAAGTAAAATTTCTGGCATTCCGGATACCAAGGACCACAATGGCAGGTCGCGTCGAAGCAAAAATAAACGCCGCGTTAACGGCGACGACAAGGAGGATACGGCAGTCAACGCCGGATTCCGAGGCTCTAAACCCGGTCAGCGGAAGAAGCCATTCAAAAGAACCACTCCGGGTCCGTCCAATTTGGACCGAATACTCGACCGCTCATGCCAGATACATGGCACCCCCGAAAAGCCAGCTAACCACACCAACAGAGATTGTTGGGTATTCAAGCAGGCAGGCAAGTTAATTGCCGAAAACAATGACAAGGGGCTGCATAGCGACGACGAGGAAGAGACCCGGCCGCCGAACAGTAGAGGACAGAAGGGTTTCCCCCCACAAGTGCGGACGGTGAACATGATATACGCAACCCATATACCCAAGAGGGAGCGGAAGCGTGCACTAAGGGACGTATATGCGATGGAGCCAGTCGCCCCGAAGTTCAATCCATGGTCCTCTTGCCCGATCACTTTCGATCGAAGAGACCATCCGACCAGTATCCGCCATGGCGGATTCGCCGCATTGGTTTTAGACCCAATCGTCGATGGATTTCACCTCACGAGAGTCCTGATGGACGGCGGCAGTAGCCTGAACCTGCTTTATCAGGATACAGTGCACAAGATGGGCATAGACCCCTCAAGGATTAAACCTACAAAAACGACCTTCAAAGGTGTCATACCAGGTGTTGAGGCCAATTGTACAGGCTCAGTCACACTGGAAGTGGTCTTCGGATCCCCGGACAATTTCCGGAGCGAGGAGTTAATCTTCGACATAGTCCCATTCCCCAGCGGCTATCACGCTCTGCTCGGACGAACCGCGTTTGCAAAGTTCAACGCGGTGCCGCATTACGCACACCTCAAGCTCAAGATGCCAGGCCCTCGTGGAGTCATCACGATCAACGGAAATACGGAACGCTCCCTCCGAACGGAGGAACATACAGCGGCTCTCGCGGCAGAAGTACAGAGCAGCCTTCTAAGGCAATTTTCGAGTCCGGCCGTTAAACGGCCGGACACGGCCAAACGGGCCCAGAGCGACATCAACCAAGACCACCTGGCACGTTCCGAGCACGCGTAGCAATGCGGCACCAACCCCAGCCCTTGCATAATTGCAAGACCAACCCTCCGCGTACATCATTACGCTCTGGAGATACCATGGGCCTAGGGGGAGGGGCACGACCACAAACAAACCCAGAGTGCGGCTCGACCACACCAGGGGCTCCCAAGTGTGTCACTCTTTTTATTTTCCTTCTTTTTATATACAGGACTCCATTTACCAGAGGCCCTGTCCGGCGGTTGACCCGCCGAACTCACGATGCAACAGCCAGGGAAGAAAGAAGGTTGCGATGAACACTCAGGTGGTCTCCATTACGAGCATTAAATTCGATTATATACACCAGTCCGCAGCCCACCCCTGGAGGGGGACATGTTTATTTAGTCCAATCCCTTGCTTACCGCACTATTTGTATCCTTCCGCACTCATAGCAGAATTCCTTGAATAAATAATGCAGCACTCTTTTGCCTGTAATTGCATTACTTTACATATATGTTCACTAATGACATCTTGCACCCGTATATTTTGGTACGGCCGAATACACCAGGGGCTTATGTTCCCCACATTATGGTGTGATAAGTCCGAACACTTTCACAAGTGCGGCACCCCGAACTTATAGCATTATATGAATTGGCTCCGAATCATGTCTTGGGTCAATAGTTGGGTTTGCCCGGCTCCCACGTTTTGGTGCCTTACGTTCTGTTCTATCGGCTAAGGTGGCACTGGGAGAACCACTGCGATTGCGCCCCGGTTGAGCTGGGCGAGCGCCTCAGTGGATAAAGCTAAAACTGGCTGGCTTGATAAGGCGAGAGACCGGTCGCTGTTCGAGAGGTCTTTTCGGGTCCCTAAAGACTTATGCCGCTTCGAGCGAAGTACCGGATAATGTCCGACGAAGGCGTGGATAGCGCCTCGAATTCGGTCTTCCGAATACTAGGGGCTTCGCCGAAATTTAAAATTATAGAATTCTATGGCTAAGTGAGAGTGTTCAAGCATTATAAGTCCGGTTGCCTTGTTCGTTGTGTTTAGCGCCTCCCTAGATGGACCCAAAAATGGGAACAAGAGTGCTAAAGTTTATCCCGAACACCCCAGCACTCGTGGCTTGGGGGCTGAAGCCAACGACTTGCCATCTCTCAGATTTTATAAATGGCCACACAGAAGGTAATATTTTAAATTAAACAAGTGTTGCGTAGCGCATATGAACAAAGTTTTCAGCGCACAGGATAATACATAGCAAGTTTACTCAATAATTACTTCTCTGGGGAACTCATCCGCAATATTGCGGGCACCCTTCAGGACAGTCTTATAGTACATCTCGGGCGTACGATACTCCTTGCCCGCTGGCGGCGGATCAGTAAGAAGCCTCTCCGCATCCAGCCTGCCCCAGTGCACCTTTGTGCGGGCAAGGGCCCGATGAGCACCTTCAATACAGGCGGAGCGCTTGATAACATCCACCCAGGGGCACGCATCCACCAGCCGCTGCACGAGGCCGAAGTAGCTCCCAGGCATGGCCTGTCCAGGCCACAGTCGGACTATAAGGCCCTTCATGGCCTCCTCAGCTACCTTGTGGAGCTCGACCAGCTGCTTCAGCTGGTCGCTAGGGGGCACCAGATGGCCGGCCTCAGCGTACTGAGACCAGAAGACCTTCTCTGCTGAGCTCCCCTCCTCGCCATGGTAGAATGCGGCAGCATCGGATACACTGCGAGGCAGATCTGCAAACGCCCCTGGAGAGCTCCGAATTCGGGTAAGTGTCAGGTAGTTTACATTAACATGCTTGCTTTGCATGAAAAATGCCTTACCCGCCGCTATTTTCTTCATATCCTCAACCTCCTGAAGGGCCTTACGGGCTTCGGCCTTGGCGGACTTGGCACTTTCGAGAGCCGAGGCGAGCTCGGACTCTCGAGTCTTTGAGTCGCGCTCCAAACTCTCATGCTTCTCCATGAGAGCCTGGAGCTCTTGCCGCACCTCCGCCACCCGCGCCTCTTGCTTCTCTCGCTCTGCCCGTTCCGCGGCCGCATTGCGTTCGGCCGCGGACACAGCCTCCTTCAGGGTTGCCACCTCGTTCGTGGCCCCTGCAGTACCCATGTTATCCTTGTTAATTTTATTGCAACCGAAATCCTTTTCTGTAAGGTAAATATTCAAAGTGGTGCTACTCACCTTCTTTGTCCTCGAGCTGCCTCTTGGCATGGCCGAGCTCTCGCTCGGACCGCTCGAGATCTTGCTTCAATGCACCAACCTCCGCAGTCAGTGCGGCAGAGGTCAGCAGCGCAGCCTGCAAACCCATATTGACATAATTTATTAGCAACCCTGCGTATATCTTTTCAGATCCTCGGTCCGGCTTGTCTTTCCGAACACCGAACCGAGCATCAGGGGCTACTGTCTATGCGGTATTACATTACATAATTTTAACTTCTTACCTCAAAGCCTGTTAGAAGGCTACTGCAGGCTTCGGTCAGCCCGCTCTTGGCGAGCTGAACCTTCTGAATCACCGCACTCATAACAGTGCGGTGTTCTTCCTCAATGGAGGCACCTTGGAGCGCCTCCAGCAAGTTGTCCGGTGCCTCCGGTTGGACGGAGGCCGCCGGCGTCACGGTCTTGCCCTTCTTGCGAAGGGGCCGCTTGCCGGACTCCGGAACCACTGCAGGTTCCGGCGTAGAGTCCGGCGCAAAGTCCGGGAGGCTGCCTTGCGGCGCCTCCGGAGCCTCCTCCTGATGGGTCCCTTTCTGGGATCCCACCTCGGCGTCCTCATCGGCGCGAGGGGTGGAGGCAGTCGGGATGGAATCCACATCCGACGGAGCCAACGACCCGCTCGATGAAGCGGGGAGATCATCATCGGCCGGACTGCAGGCAGCATGCGGCATTAGAAGGACACTATGTGACACAAAAGAGAAATTACAAATCATTCAGGGATCCGGATACTTACGATCTCGCCGGAGGCCTGGCCCTTGAAGGCCACTCTTCGCCGCCAACGTTGGTGTTGGCAGAGCTGTCCGAGGGAATGGTTCTCCCCCTCTTGGACCCTTCGGCCTCCCCTGTTGGGGAAGCCTTCCTCTTCCTCTCTCCCTCCTCTGGGAGAGAGTCTTCTTCCTCCTCCTCATCTTCGGGGGAGGAGTCCGCCTCGGAGTCGTCGGAGACCTGAAAACGGGAACTCTTTCGAGTACCCGTGGCCACCTTCTTGGCCTTCTTCTCCGGCACAACGTGCGGTGCCGGAACCAGTAGCCCCGCTAGACGGGCGTCCACTGGGTCTTCTGGCATGGGAGCCGGGCAGATGAGCTGGTCGGCCTTCTTCATCCATTCCTGTCAAAGGAAAAGGGAGATTAAAACCCGCTTAGAATCAAACTATTAACAACAAGTGTCCCGTAAAGGGGTAGAATCACTTACCTCGTCAGCTGGATGCTGTGAGTGAAATCCGCGATCTTCCGTCGCGGATGCGAGGGCTTCGGCGCCCTTAAACAGCACCCTCCAGGCGCCTTCGTACGTCGTGTCGAAGAGCCCGCTCAACGCCTGGTGCTGTTCCGGATCGAACTCCCACAGATTGAATGCCCGTTCTTGGCATGGGAGAATTCGGCGGACAAGCATGACTTGGACCACGTTAACTAGCCTGAGCTTCTTATTCACCAGCTTCTGGATACAGGCTTGGAGTCCCGTCAGCTCCTTCGAATTACCCCACAGCAAGCCCTTCTCTTTCCAGGAGGTGAGCTGCGTAGGGATTCCAGATCTGAACTCGGGGGCCGCCGCCCACGTAGGGTCGCGCGGCTCGGTGATATAGAACCACCCCGACTGCCACCCCTTGACGGATTCCACGAAGGCCCCTTCGAACCAAAGGACGTTGGGCATCTTGCCCAACATGGCGCCTCCGCACTCCGCTTGAGTGCCCTTCACTACCTTCGGCTTGACATTGAAGGTCTTGAGCCACAAGCCGAAGTGGGGCTGGATGCAGAGGAAGGCCTCGCACACGACGATAAACGCCGAGATGTTGAGGATGAAGTTCGGCGCCAGATCATGGAAATCCAGGCCGTAGTAGAACATGAGCCCCCGGACAAAGGGGTGAAGTGGAAAGCCCAGTCCGCGGAGGAAGTGGGGAAGGAAAACGACCCTCTCATGGGGCCTGGGGGTGGGGATGAGCTGCCCCTCGTCGGGCAGCCGGTGCGCGATGTCGCCGGAAAGGTATCCGGCACTGCGCAGCTTTGTGATGTGCTCCTCCTTAACGGTGGAGGCCAACCACTTGCCTCCCGCTCCGGACATGGTCGGAGAAGGTTGAGACGAGATGCGCGAACTTGGGCGCTGGAGCTCGAGTGCGCGGAGATGGATAAGCAAAGGAGGAAGAAGGCGTAGGTGAAAAGGTGAATCCTTATCCCTTATATATAGGCGGACGAAGACTATGCGTCCCCACTAGCCTGGTAAAACTCGCTTATCTCCCAAGCGCCACCATCAATGGCGCGGTTGGGTTACCCACGTCCGTATTGATGAGAATCCCGGAATAAGGGGAACACGATCTCTGCTTCGACAAGACGTGCCAAGGAAACCGCTTCGCTAAACGCGCTGAGGCGGTATAATAAAAAACGATTCAAGTAAAGGCTTGGTAGTGGTGTGACGTCATGCCGCAAAATACGTCAGCAGATTGAGCTTGTGTACATTTTATTCTCTCTACGGTGGAATGTGGAATTTATTTTGCAGAGCCGGACACTATCCTGGTGTTCACAATCTTCTTGGATTATTCGGAGGAGGAACCCGCCTTGCAATGCCGAACATTATGCGCGCCGGACTCATCGTCATTGAAGCCAGGTTCAGGGGCTACTGAGGGAGTCCTGGACTAGGGGGTGTCCAGACAGCCAGACTATCATCGTCCGCCGGACTCCAAGACTACGAAGATACAAGATTGAAGACTCTGTCCCGTGTCCGGATGGGACTTTCCTTGGCATGGAAGGCAAGCTTGGCGATACGGATATGTAGGTCTCCTACCATTGTAACCGACTCTGTGTAACCCTAGCCATCTCCGGTGTCTATATAACCGGAGGGCTTTAGTCCGTAGGACATAACCTCCATTACAACAATCATACCATAGGCTAGCTTCTAGGGTTTAGCCTCCTTGATCTCGTGGTAGATCCACTCTTGTATACCCATATCATTAATATTAATCAAGCAGGACGTGGGGTTTTACCTCCATCAAGAGGGCCCGAACCTAGGTAAAACATCGTGTCCCTTGTCTCCTGTTACCATACGCCTAGACGCATAGTTCGGGACCCCCTACCCGAGATCCGCCGGTTTTGACACCGACAGCTAGGGTTACACTGAGTCGGTTACAATGGTAGGAGATCTACATATCCGTATCGCCAAGCTTGCCTTCCACGCCAAGGAAAGTCCCATCCGGACACGGGACGAAGTCTTCAATCTTGTATCTTCATAGTCTTGGAGTCCGGCTGACGATGATAGTCCGGCTATCCGGACACCCCCTAGTCCAGGACTCCCTTAGGCACGTTCCAAGGGGTCAACCCGAGGAGGAGCCAGCCGAAGGGAAAGGTCACGCTGCCCGTGACGTTCGGAGGCGAGCTGAACCACAGGACGAAGAGGATTGTCTTTAATGTAGCCGAGATCCCCTTGCCCTACAATGGGATCCTCGGTCGCCCGGCACTAGCCAAGTTCATGGCGGTTTCATATTACGCCTACAACACACCGAAGATGCCCGGGCCGATGAATATCATCACCGTCCCCTCCGACAAGCAAGACGCGTTGATTTGCGCCAACCAACTCTACCGGGAAGCAATTGCAGCAGCTGCCGCCAAGGCACCTGCTCCTGCCGACGGAGCCTCGGGAGGGAAAAAGATCGGCGAGACCCCTCGCACCCACTCCGGCAAGCGCACCTCTTCGGGGTGTTGCGCTCCCGTTGAGAACGTGCCAGAGAGCTCCACCGACAAGAGCAAGAAGTCCAGAGCTGCACCACCAGAGACCAAGAAGGTGCCCGTCAAGGAGGACGGCACGAGGGGAGCTTTTACCATAAGCTCCACCCTCGATGGCAAATAGGAAGGCGAGCTCGTCATTTTCTTGCGGGCGAATGTCGATGTGTTTGCATGGCAAGCCTCCGACATCCCCGGCGTTCCTAGGGAAGTGATTGAGCACCATCTTGCTGTCTATCCTCATGCACAGCCCATCAAGCAGAAGGTCAGGAAGCAAGCTCTGGAGAGGCAAGAGTTCATCACGGAGGAGATCAGAAAACTAGAGGCGGCAGGCTTTGTATGGGGAGTGCTCCATCCGACGTGGTTGGCCAACCCGGTAGTGGTGCGCAAGGCAAACGGGAAGTGGAGACTGTGTATTGATTACATAGACATCAATAAAGCTTGTCCAAAGGATCCCTTCTCGTTACCGCGCATCGACCAGATTGTTGACTCCACAGCTGGGTGTGACCTGTTATCATTCCTCGACGCCTACTCAGGGTACCACCAGATCTTCATGACGAAAGAAGACGAGGAGAAGACAGCATTCATCACCCCATGTGGTACGTATTGCTTTTTACGGATGCCTTTCAGGTTGAAGAGTGCTGGCTCAACCTTTGCAAGAGCAGTCCAAATTGGTTTCGAGCCCCAGCTACATAGAAATATGGAAGCTTATTGTCACGCCCAATATGCGACCCTATCCAAAAGGAACTCGAAGGTCCCACCAAGGATAGACCCGCATATTGAAACACTTTTGCAAGGTGGATATCATTACATCAACATTACATAATAGATGGGGATACATACAAGAGGCATACATGCCACAAGAATACAACATCACAATACATCAGAGCACCATCCGACTACCGATGAAACACAAACAGAAACTCAAACGACATCCACCCTACTAGCCCAGGCTGCCGACCTGGAACCTATCCCCTGATCGAAGAAGCAGAAGAAGAACTCCAAGCAAGCATCGCTCTCGCGTCATGATCATCGGAAAACCTGAACCTGCAACTGTTGTTGTAGTAATCTGTGAGCCACGAGGACTCAGCAATCCCATTACCATGGGTATAAAGACTAGCAAAGCTTAATGGGAAAGGAAGGGGGTAAAGTGGTGAGGTTGCAGCAGCGACTAAGCATGATATGGTGGCTAACATACGCAAATAAGAGCGAGAAGAGAACAAGCGGAACGGTCGTGAAGCTAGAAATGATCAAGAGGTGATCCTGAACTCCTACTTACGTCAAACATAACACAGAAACCGTGTTCACTTCCCGGACTCCGCCGAGAAGAGACCATCACGGCTACACACACGGTTGATGCGTTTTAATTCGGATCTGGTGTCAAGTTATCTACAACCGGACATTAACAAATTCCCATCTTCCACATAACCGCGGGCACGGCTCCCGAAAGTTTAAACCCTGCAGGGGTGTCCCAACTTAGCCCATGACAAGCTCTCGCAATCAGTGAAGGAATAGACCTTCTCCCAGGAAGACCCGATCAGTCTCAGAATCCCGGTTTACAAGACATTTCGAGAATGGTAAAACAAGACCAGCAAGACCTCCCGGCGTGCCGACATCCTGATAATAGCTGCGCGTATCTCGTCTCAGGCCACGACCGGATGAGCACTATGTACAACTAGAACCAGACCTCAAGTTTCCCCGAGGTGGCGCTGCAAGTGGCTCTAGTTTGGACCAACACTTAGACAAGCATTGGCCCGGGGGGGGGCTAAAATAAAGATGACCCTTGGGTTAATTACTCCCAAGGGAAAAGTAGGTGGTGGTGAGGCAAATGGTAAAACCAAGGTTGGGCCTTGCTGGACAAGTTTTATTCAAAGCGAACTGTCAGGGGGGTCCCATAAATCACCCGACCGCGTTAGGAACGCAAAATCCGGGAACATAACACCGGTATGACGGAAACTAGGGCGGCAAGAGTGGAACAAAACACCAGGCATAAGGCCGAGCCTTCCACACTTTACCAAATATATAGATGCATTAATAATATAAGAGATATTGTGATATCCCAACCAAAATCCTGTCCACCATGGAGAAATCTTCAACTTCACCTGCAGCTAGCAACGCTATAAGAGGGGCTGAGCAAAGCGGTAACATAGCCAAACAACGGTTTGCTAGGAATGGTGTCAAAGGTTAGAGGTTCATGGCAATTTGGGATGGCTTGATAAGCAGGTAATAGGTAGCACAGCATAGCGATAGAACGAAGCAACTAGCATAGCAATGATAGTAGTGAGATCTAGGGTAGCGGTCATCTTGCATGAAATCCCGCAAGGAAGAAGAACAAGTCCATGAAGAAGATGAAGCCACGAAGATGAACCGAGCGTAGACGAACGCATCCTCACGATCGCAACGAAACGGGAACTATCGAGAAGAAGCACACAACATGGTAAACACACCACACATGAACAAGACATGATGCACAACAAGCATGATGCATGAAAAGGCTACATGAAGCTACTCATGGCAAGATATGATGCAAACAAGAACAACACATCAAGGCAAGTTTAAATGAGGTCGGAAACAACATATAACAATTCCGGTAAGTCCTCATATGCAAATTTCGAAATTGTTCCAGATCTGAATAAACCTTATGTTCAAGTTGTTAAACAGCAAGTTAAAGAGCACCAATAGGATCTACACGAGATTCTAGTCAAGTTTCATATAGAGTTCATTAGATTCGGAGCTACGGGCTAGAAGATATGAGCAAAACAAGTTAAACATGGCATTGATGCAAAATGCACCCAAACATCAAGCAAACACCTCAAAACAAGTATGCAACATGATAATATGAAGCTACATGCAAAAACAAGCAAGTTTCATATAGAACACACTCAAAACGGAGCAACGGTTCAACACATACACTATACAAGTCATAACAACAATCTGTCCATAACAGTAAGTAGGCATATTGCAAGCATCAAAACAATATGCTACAGCACACCAACATAATAACAAAAGGCATGGGCATGAAGTACAGGTAAAGCACAACAAAACATGAACACTGAGCTATCTCCAGAAACAACTAGAACATGCTCAAAATGACATGGAGAGATTGCAAATAATAACAATTTCAGACTTTAGCAGAAATAACATCAGGTTGCAATGTTTAGAGCAAGCAAACAACATGTTACAAGATCATAACATGGCAAACAAAGGCATGGCCTGAATCTACTAATATCATAGAACAAAAGACCCTTACTGACCATGAGCCAAAATGTCACAGAAAATATGATGGCACCCATGTAAACATGGCAAGTTATATTACAGATTCATACATGGCAGGAACAACAATAAGTAGGCATGTTGGTGAGCTTGTACCACTCACCACAGAGCAAAACATGGCATGGCAAGGCAACCAATAGTAAGAAGACAAGTTTATGAAGCTAAGCATGGCAAGAGCAAGGTCATAGGGTGCATGGATCACTAGAAAAGCATATGACCAAAACAAAACTTCATGTTAACAGGTTGACAACAACATCATCAAGCAAATTTGGAGCAAGATTACAACATGATACAGCAGGCTATAATTTCAACCAAGGGCATAAATGGATAGAGCAAGACATGTAGATCAAAACATGTTTATAGAACATCTCCAGATTATGCATAGAATGATTAGTAGAAGCATGTTTACATAGCAACAAAATATGACAGAATCTGTCAGGAAAACAGCAACAGCAAGTACCCTACTTAACAAGCTCAATGCACTCACTACACAAGTCACAAAAATACATGGTAAGCACCTCTGGAAAGATGGCATAGCATAGATCAGAACACATGTAGACATCAACATCATAGGATGCACACATCAATCATGGCAAAAATGATAAATGAGCAAGTTATAACAGTTTCAGCAGCTTAACATCAACATGCACTCTTCCAACAGCATTTCGGGCATCAAGATGACCTCAAATGAACATGATGCAATGGAATGAAATGAAGTACTCGTTGAGGCGAACAATTTGACATATTACACGCATGAAACGGACCTACGGAGGCACAGATACAATGCGATGAACATGGCATGATAATGTTGAGATAATCGGGGACTTGGGCGTTTTCAGAGAGGGGGAAAGTCAACCTCGGTGGATCTCGCCGGAAGAACTCGCCGGAGAACTCGAAGATGGCCGGGGAAGGGAGCTCCTGGGCGGAATGGGGCGGATCCGGCCGGATCTCGCCGGATCCGGCCGAGCTCCGGCGAAGGCGACGCGAGGCCGGGCGCGGGCGTCGACAGGGAGCAGCGGCCGACGTTGGAGACGAGGCCTCCGGGCGCGGAGATTGTGGCCAGGCGGCGAGGGCCGATGGCGCGCGGGGCGGCGAGCGGGAGGCGGGCGGCGGAGGCCGGGAGGCGGCGCGCGGCCGGGAGGCGGCAGCGGCCGGCGGGAACGGGCGCGGCGCGCGGCCGGGAGGCGGCGGCGGCCGGCGGGAGCGGCGCATGGCCGGGAGGCGGCGGCGGCCGGCGGGAGCGGGCGCGCGGGCGCGGTGCGGGCCGGGCGGCGGCGGCGCACGGGTCCCGGCGGGCGGCGGCGGGCGGCGGCGCGGGCCCCGCGAGCCGGATCTGGGCCGCGCGGGCCCTGGCGGCGGAGACGGCGGCGGGAGCGACGTGGCAGCCTGTGATTCGTCGGGGGACGGTGGCGGACATGTCCGGCCGTCATGGACGTGTCCGGTGGCGGCGGGAGGAAGAGGACTAGGGTTTTGGACCGGGAATTCGGAGGGGGAGGTGTTTATATAGGTAGAAGGAGCTAGGAGAGTCCAAATGAGGAGCGGTTTTCGGCCACGCGATCGTGATCGAACAACCGAGAGCATGGAGGGGAGTTAGGTGGGTTTTGGGCCACTTTGGAAGGGTGTTGGGCTGCAAAGAGAAAGAGGCTTTTGCGGTTACCCGGTTAACCGTTGGAGTATCAAACAGACTCTAAATGGCACGAAACTTGACAGGCGGTCTACCGGTGCTATACCAGGGCCGCTTGGCAAACCTCGGGCCATTCCGAGAAAGTTTAACACCCCTCACGAAAAGAGAGAAGAGGGGGACGCCGGATGACATAGGAGTGCCGGATTGCAAAACGGACAACGGGGAAAATGCTCGGATGCATGAGACGAACACGTATGCAAAATGAAATGCACATGATGACATGATAAAATGCAACACGCAAGCAAATGACATGGCAACAACGGCGAATAACTGGCAGACACCTGGCGCATCGAATCCGGGGAGTTACACTTATATGGATGACATAGTGGTGAAAACTAAGAACAAAGTAACACTTGTGCAAGATCTGGAGGAAACGTTTGAGAACCTGCGCAAGATCAACCTCAAGTTGAACCCTGAGAAGTGTGTCTTCGGTGTCTCATCCGGCAAGCTTCTCGGGCTCTTTGTGTCGCATCGCGGGATTGAGGAAAACCCAGACAAGATCAAGGCCATTGAGCAGATTGAGGCGCCTAAACGGATCAAAGACGTGCGTCGGCTCACTGGCTGCGTTGCCGCCATGAGCAGATTCATCTCCAAGTCCGCAGAGCATGCCCTTCCCTTTTTCAAGATCTTGAAGAAGACGGGCCCAATGGAGTGGACCTCAGAGGCCGAAGCAGCGCTGCAAGATTTGAAGAAGTACCTCTCCTCTACCCCAGTGCTGGTTGCGCCCAAACCACAAGAACCGTTGCTGGTGTACCTTGCGGCAATGAATCAGGTGGTTAGTGCCGCACTAGTGGCGCAGAGAGAGGTCGACGAAGAGGCAGCGGCAGCGGCATAGTCAACAGATGGCGAACCGGAACCCTCCCCGGCAGGGCTCGGTCCCGGCAAGACCGAGTCCCCGGTAGAGGCTGAAGCCAGTGCGACATGGCCCGCGCGACCGGGTGAAGTGGCGCAGAAGAAGAAAATGGTGCAACACCCAGTTTGCTTCGTCAGCTCCCTCTTGCAGGGGGCTAGGTCGAGGTACTCAGGCGTGCAAAAATTGCTCTTCGGCCTCCTTATGGCCTCGAGGAAGCTGCATCATTACTTCCAAGCACATGAGATCATCGTGGTCACCTGCCTCCCGTTGCAACGGATACTGCATAAACCAGATGCAACGGGGAGGATCGTGGAATGAGCCCTGGAGATGTCGAGTTTCAGTTTAAAGTTCGAAAGCACCTCGATGATTCAGAGCAGGGTCTTGGAGGAGTTCGTTGCAGAACGGACCTCAACGCCCGACGAAGAGGAACAGGAGACCGCTCTCCCCGGCAAGGAAACGAGCCGCAACTAGATCATGTACTTCGATGGGGCTTTTTCGCTGCAAGGCACCGGTGCTGGTGTACTGCTTGTCGCACCCACCAGAGAGGACCTCAAGTATGTCGTCCAAATTCACTTTCCCCGGGAGATGTCAACTAACAACACCGCCGAGTATAAGGGCTTGCTTGCCGGTCTAAGGATCGCGGCGGACCTCGGAGTCAAAAAGCTCATCGTCAGGGGTGACTCGCAGCTCGTCGTCAGGCAGGTCAACAAAGATTATCAAAGCTCGTTGATGGAAGCTTACGTGAATGAAGTGAGGAAACTGGAGGAGCACTTTGACGGTATACGAGTAGAGCACGTCCCTCGGACGGAAAACGACATCGCCGACTACCTGTCAAAGCGTGCTGCCCTCAAGCTGCCTGTGGAACCAGGTATTTTGGTGCTTCGGTTAACTCAACCATCCGTCGTGAAGGAAATATGCCCTAGAGGCAATAATGAAGTTATTATTTATTTCCTTATTTCATGATAAATGTTTATTATTCATGCTAGAATTGTATTAACCGGAAACATAATACATGTGTGAATACATAGACAAACAGAGTGTCACTAGTATGCCTCTACTTGACTAGCTCGTTAATTAAAGATGGTTATGTTTCGTAACCATAGACATGAGTTGTCATTTGATTAACGGGATCACATCATTAGGAGAATGATGTGATTGACTTGACCCATTCCGTTAGCTTAGCACTTGATCGTTTAGTATGTTGCTATTGCTTTCTTCATGACTTATACATGTTCCTATGACTATGAGATTATGCAACTCCCGTTTACTAGAGGAACACTTTGTGTGCTACCAAACGTCACAACGTAACTGGGTGATTATAAAGGTGCTCTACAGGTGTCTCCGAAGGTACTTGTTGGGTTGGCGAATTTCGAGATTAGGATTTGTCACTCCAATTATCGGAGGGGTATCTCTGGGCCCATTCAGTAATGCACATCACTATAAGCCTTGCAAGCATTGTAACTAATGGGTTAGTTGCGGGATGATGCATTGTGGAACGAGTAAAGAGACTTGCCGGTAACGAGTAAGCTAGGTATTGAGATACCGACGATCGAATCTCGGGCAAGTAACATACTGATGACAAAGGGAACAACGTATGTTGTTATGCGGTTCGACCGATAAAAGATCTTCGTAGAATATGTGGGAGCCAATACGAGCATCCAGGTTCCGCTATTGGTTGTTGACCGGAAACGTGTCTCGGTCATGTCTACATAGTTCTCGAACCCGTAGGGTCCGCACGCTTAAGGTTTCGATGACAGTTATATTATGAGTTTATGAGTTTTGATGTACCAAAGGAGTTCATAGTCCCTGATGAGATCGGGGACATGACGAGGAGTCTCGAAATGGTTGAGACGTAAAGATCGATATATTGTGCGACTATATTCGGACATCGGAAAGGTTCCGAGTGATTCAGGTATTTTTTGGAGTACCGGAGAGTTACAGGAATTCGTATTGGGCCTTAATGGGCCATACGGGAAAGGAGAGAAAGGCCCCAAAGGGTGGCCGCACCCCTCCCCATGGACTGGTCCGAATTGGACTAGGGAGGGGGGGCGCCCCCTTCCTTCCTTCTCCTTCTCCCTTCCCTTTCCTTCTCTCCTACTCCTTCTACTTGGAAGGGCTCCTAGTTCTACTAGGAAAGGGGGAATCCTACTCACGGTGGGAGCAGGACTCCCCTAGGGCGCGCCATAGAGAGAGGGCCGGCCCTCCCCCTCCTCCACTCCTTTATATACGGGGAGGGGGGCACCCCTTGGAGATACAACAGTTGATCTCTTGATCTCTTAGCCGTGTGCGGTTCCCCCCTCCACCATAGTCCTCCTCGATAATAGTGTAGCGGTGCTTAGGAGAAGCCCTACGACGGTAGAACATCAAGATCGTCACCACGCCGTCGTGCTGACAGAACTCTCCCTCGACACTCGGCTGGATTGGAGTTCGAGGGACGTCATCGAGCTGAACGTGTGCTAGAACTCGGAGGTGCCGTAGTTTTGGTGCTTGATCGGTCGGGCCATGAAGACGTACGACTACATCAACCGCGTTGTTCTAACGCTTCCGCTTTTGGTCTACAAGGGTACATGGACGACACTCTCCCCTCTCGTTGCTATGCATCACCATGATCTTGCGTGTGCGTAGGAATTTTTGAAATTACTACGTTCCTCAATAGTGGCATCCGAGCCAGGTTTTATGCGTAGATGTTATATGCACGAGTAGAACACAAGTGAGTTGTGGGCGATACAAGTCATACTGCTTACCAGCATGTCATACTTTGGTTCGGCGGTATTGTTGGATGAAGCGGCCCGGACCGACATTACGCATACGCTTACGCGAGACTGGTTCTACCGACGTGCTTTGCACACAGGTGGCTGGCGGGTGTCAGTTTCTCCAACTTCAGTTGAACCGAGTGTGGCTACGCCCGGTCCTTGAGAAGGTTAAAACAACACTAACTTGACGAACTATCGTTGTGGTTTTGATGCGTAGGTAAGAACGGTTCTTGCTCAGCCCTTAGCAGCCACGTAAAACTTGCAACAACAAAGTAGAGGACGTCTAACTTGTTTTTGCAGGGCATGTTGTGATGTGATATGGTCAAGACGTGATGAGATATAAGTTGTTGTATGAGGTGATCATGTTTTGTTGAAGTTATCGGCAACTGGGAGAAGCCTTATGGTTGTCTCTTTATTGCATAAGATGCAAGCGCCAAATAATTGCTTTACTTTATCGCTATGCGATAGCAATAGTTGCAAGAGCAATAGTTGGTGAGACGACCATGTGACGACACATTGATATAGATCAAGATGATGGAGATCATGGTGTCATGCCGGTGATGATGGAGATCATGACGATGCTTTGGAGATGGAGATCAAAGGCACAAGATGCTGATGGCCATATCATGTCACATATTTTTGATTACATATGATGTTTATCTTTTATACATCTTATTTTGTTTTGATTGACGGTAGCATTATAAGATGATCTCTCACTAAATTTCAAGATAAAAGGGTTCTCCCGGAGTATGCAATGTTGCCAAAGTTCGTCGTGCCCAGACACCACGTGATGATCGGGTGTGATAAGCTCTACATCCATCTACAATGGGTGCAAGCCAGTTTTGCACACGCAGAATAATCAGGTTAAACTTGACGAGCCTAGCATATGCAGATATGGCCTCGGAACACTGAGACCGAAAGGTCGAGCGTGAATCATATAGTAGATATGATCAACATAGTGATGTTCACCATCGAAAGCTACTCCATTTCACGTGATGATTGGTTATGGTTTAGTTGATTTGGATCACGTGATCACCAAGATGATTAGAGAGATGTCTATCTAAGTGGGAGTTCTTAAGTAATATGATTAATTGAACTTAAATTTATCATGAACTTAGTCCTGGTAGTATTTTGCAAATTATGTTGTAGATCAATAGCTCGCGTTGTTGCTTTCATATGTTTATTTTTATGTTCCTAGAGAAAACTGTGTTGAAAGATGTTAGTAGCAATCATGCGAATTGGATCCGTGATCTGAGGATTGTCCTCATTGCTGCACAGAAGAATTATGTCCTTGATGCACGCTAGGTGACGGACCTATTGTAGGAGCAAATGCAGACGTTATGAACGTTTGGCTAGCTCAATATGATGACTACTTGATAGTTTAGTGCACCATGCTTTACGGCTTAGAACCGGGACTTCAATGATGTTTTGAACGTCATGGACCATATGAGATGATCCAGGAGTTGAAGTTAATATTTCAAGCAAATACCCGAGTTGAGAGATATGAAGACTCTAACAAGTTCTATAGCTAAAAGATGGAGGAGAATTGCTCAACTAGTGAGCATGTGCTCAGATTGTCTGGGTACTACAATCGCTTGAATCAAGTGGGAGTAAATATTCCAGATAAGATAGTGATTGACAGAGTTCTCTAGTCACCATCACCAAGTTACTAGAACTTCATGATGAACTATAGTATGCAAGGGATGACGAAAACGATTCCCGGGCTCTTCGTGATGTTGAAATCGATGAAGGTAGAAATCAAGAAAGAGCATCAAGTGTTGATGATTGACAAGACCACTAGTTTCAAGAAAAGGGCAAAGGGAAAGAAAGGGAACTTCAAGTAGAATGACAAGCAAGTTGTCACTCCCGCGAAGAAGCTCAAAGCTGGACCAAAGCCTGAAACTGAGTGCTTACACTGCAAAGAAAATAGTCACTGGAAGCGGAAATGCCCTGAATATTTGGTCGATAAGGAGGATGGCAAAGTGAACATGGGTATATTGATATACAGGTGTTTGATGTGTGCCTTACTAGTATTTATAGTAGCCCCTGAGTATTTGATACTTGTTCGGTTGCTAAGATTAGTAACTCAAAACAGGAGTTACATAATAAAAAGAGACTAGTTGAGGGGAAGTGACGATGAGTGTTGGAAATAGTTCCAAGATTGATATGATCATCATCACACACTCCCTATATTTTCGAGATTAGTGTTAAACCTAAATAAATGTTATTTAGCGTTTGCGTTGAGCATGAATATGATTTGATCATGTTTATTGCGATACATTTATTCATTTGAAGTTAAAGAATAATTGTTATTCTGTTTACATGAATAAGACCTTCGATGGTTATACACCCAATGAAAATAGTTTTTTGGATCTCGATCGTAGTGATACACATATTCATAATATTGATGCCAAAAGATGCAAAGTTAATAATGATAGTGCAACTTATTTGTGGCACTGCCGTTTGGGTCATATCGGTGTAAAGCGCATGAAGAAACTCCATAAATATGGATTTTCGGAATCACTTGGTTATGAATCATTTGATGCTTGCGAACCGTGCCTTTTGGGCAAGATGACTAAAACTCCGTTCTCCGGAACAATGGAACAAGCTACTACTTATTGGAAACAATAAATACTGATGTATGCGATCCAGTGAGTGTTGATGCTCGTGGCAAATATCGTTATTTTCTGACCTTCACAAGATGATTTGAGCAGATATGGGTATATCTACTTGATGAAACCTAAGTTTGAAATAGTTGAAAGGTTCAAAGAATTTCAGAGTGAAGTGGAAAAATCATCGTAACAAGAAAATAAAGTTTCTCCGATCTAATCGCGGAGACGAATATTTGAGTTACGAGTTTGGTCTTCAACTAAAACAATGTGGAATAGTTTCACAGCTCACGCCACCTGGAACACCACAACGTTATGGTGTGCCTGAACGTCGTAACCGCACTTTATTGGATATGGTGTGATTTATGATGTCTCTTACTGATTTACCATTATTGTTTTGGGGTTATGCATTAGAGACAGCTGCATTCACGTTAAAAGGGCACCATCTAAATCCATTGAGACGACACCATATGAACTGTGGTTTAGCAAGAAACCCAAGTTGTCGTTTCTTAAAGTTTGGGGCTGCAATGCTTATGTGAAAAAGTTTCATCCTGATAAGCTCAAACCCAAATCGGAGAAGTGTGTCTTCATAGAATACCCAAAGGAAACTATTGGGTACACCTTCTATCACTGATCCGAAGGCAAGATATTCGTTGCTAAAAATGGATCCTTTCTAGAGAAGGAGTTTCTCTCGAAAGAAGTGAGTGGGAGGAAAGTAGAACTTCATGAGGTAATTGTACCTTCTCCCGAATTGGAAAATAGTTCATCACTGAAATTAGTTCCAGTGATTCCTACACCAATTAGTGAGGAAGCTAATGATGATGATCATGAAACTTCAAATCAAGTTACTACAGAACCTCGTAGGTCTTCCAGAGTACGGTCCGCACCAGAGTGGTACGATAATCCTGTTCTGAAAGTCATGTTACTAGATCATGATAAACCTACGAACTATGAGGAAGCGATGATGAGCCCAGATTCCGCGAAATGGCTGGAGGCCATGAAATCTGAGATAGGATCCATGTATGAGAACAAAGTGTGGACTTTGGTGGACTTGCCCAATGATCGGCAAGCCATAGAAAATAAATGGATCTTCAAGAGGAAGACGGACGTTGATACTAGTGTTACTATCTACAAAGCTCGACTTGTCGCAAAAGGTTTTTGACAAGTTCAAGGTGTTGACTACAATGAGATTTTCTCAACTATAGCGATGCTTAAGTCTGTCCGGATTATGTTAGCAATTGCCACATTTTATGAAATCTGGCAAATGGATGTCAAAACTGCATTCCTTAATGGTTTTCTTAAAGAAAAGTTGTATATGATGCAACCAGAAGGTTTTGTCAATCCTAAAGGTGCTAACAAAATGTGCAAGCTCCAGCAATCCATCTATGGACTGGTGCAAGCATCTCAGAGTTGGAATATACGCTTTGATAAGTTGATCAAAACATATAGTTTAATACGGACTTGCAGTTATGCCTGTATTTACAATAAAGTGAGTGGGAGCACTACAACCTTTCTGGTAAGTATATGTGACTGACATATTGTTGATCAGAAATGATGTAGAATTTTTCTGGAAAGCATAAAGAAGTATTTTAAAGGAGTTCTTTAAAAGAAAGACCTCAGTAAAGCTACTTACATATTGAGCATCAAGATCTATTGAGATAGATCAAGATGCTTGATAAGATTTTCAATGAGTACATACCTTGACAAGATTTTGAAGTAGTTCAAAATGGAACAGTCAAAGAAAGAGTTCTTGCCTATGTTGCAAAGGTATGAAATGGAGTAAGACTCAAATCCCGACCACGGCAGAAAATAGAAAGAGAATGAAAGTCATTCCCTATGCATCAGTCATAGGTTCTATAAAAGTACGCCATGCTATGGACCAGACCTATTGTATACTCTACCTTGGTTTGGCAAGGGAGTACAATAGTGATCTAGGAGTAGATCACTAGACATTGGTCAAAATTATCCTTAGTGGAATAAGGATATGTTTCTCGATTATGGAGGTGACAAAAGGTTCGTCATAAAGGGTTACGTTGATACAAGTTTTGGCACTGATCCAGATGACTCTAAGTCTTAATCTGGATACATATTGAAAGTGGGAGCAATTAGCTAGAGTAGCTCCGTGCAGAGCATTGTAGACATAGAATATTTGCAAAATACATACGGCTCTGAATGTGACAGACCCGTTGGCTAAACTTCTCTCACAAGCAAAACATGATCATACCTTAGTACTCTTTGGGTGTTAATCACATAGCGATGTGAACTAGATTATTGACTCTAGTAAACCCTTCGGGTGTTGATCACATGACGATGTGAACTATGGGTGTTAATCACATGGTGATGTGAACTATTGGTGTTAAATCACATGGTGATGTGAACTAGATTATTGACTCTAGTGCAAGTGGGAGACTGAAGGAAATATGCCCTAGAGGCAATAATAAAGTTATTATTTATTTCCTTATTTCATGATAAATGTTTATTATTCATGCTAGAATCTTATTAACCAGAAACATAATACATGTGTGAATACATATACAAACAGAGTGTCACTAGTATGCCTCTACTTGACTAGCTCGTTAATTAAAGATGGTTATGTTTCCTAACCATAGACATGAGTTGTCATTTGATTAACGGGATCACATCATTAGGAGAATGATGTGATTGACTTGACCCATTCCGTTAGCTTAGCAATTGATTGTTTAGTATGTTGCTATTGCTTTCTTCATGACTTATACATGTTCCTACGACTATGAGATTATGCAACTCCCGTTTACCGGAGGAACACTTTGTGTGCTACCAAACGTCACAACATAACTGGGTGATTATAAAGGTGCTCTACAGGTGTCTCCGAAGGTACTTGTTGGGTTGGCATATTTCAAGATTAGGATTTGTCACTCCGATTGTTGGAGAGGTATCTCTGGGCCCAGTCAGTAATGCGCATCACTATAAGCATTGCAAGCATTGTAACTAATGAGTTAGTTGCGGGATGATGCATTACGGAACGAGTAAAGAGACTTGTGGGTAACGAGATTGAGCTAGGTATTGAGATACCGACGATCGAATCTCGAGCAATTAACATACCGGTGACAAAGGGAACAACGTATGTTGTTATGCGGTTTGACTGATAAAAGATCTTCGTAGAATATGTGGGAGCCAATATGAGCATCCAGGTTCCGCTATTGGTTATTGACCGAAAACGTGTCTCGATCATGTCTACATAGTTCTCGAACCCGTAGGGTCCGCACGCTTAAGGTTTCGATGACAGTTATATTATGAGTTTATGAGTTTTGATGTACGGAAGGAGTTCGGAGTCCCAGATGAGAACGGGTACATGACGAGGAGTCTTGAAATGGTCGAGATGTAAAGATCGATATATTGGACGACTATATTCGGACATCGGAAAGGTTCCAAGTGATTCGTGTATTTTTCGGAGTACCGGAGAGTTACGGGAATTCGTATTGGGCCTTAGTGGGCCATACGGGAAAGGAGAGAAAGGCCCCAAAGGGTGGCCGCACCCCTCCCCATGGACTAGTCCGAATTGGACTAGGGAGGGGGGCGCCCCCTTCCTTCCTTCTCCTTCTTCCTTCCCTTTCCTTCTCTCCTACTCCTTTCTACTTGGAAGGGCTCCTAGTTCTACTAGGAAAGGGGGAATCCTACTCCCGGTGGGAGTAGGACTCCCCTAGGGCGTGCCATAGAGAGAGGGCCGGCCCTCCCCCTCCTCCACTCCTTTATATACAGGGAGGGGGGCACCCCTTGGAGATACAACAATTGATCTCTTGATCTCTTAGCCGTGTGCGGTGCCCCCCTCCCCCATAGTCCTCCTCGATAATATTGTAGCGGCGCTTAGGCGAAGCACTGCGACGGTAGAACATCAAGATCGTCACCACGCCATTGTGCTGACGGAACTCTCCCTCGACACTCGGCTGGATCGGAGTTCAAGGGACGTCATCGAGCTGAACGTGTGCTAGAACTCGGAGGTGCCATGGTTTCGGTGCTTGATCGGTCGGGCCATGAAGACGTACGACTACATAAACCGCGTTGTTCTAACGCTTTCGCTTTCGGTCTACGATGGTACGTGGACGACACTCTCCCCTCTCTTTGCTATGCATCACCATGATCTTGCGTGTGCATAGGAATTTTTGAAATTACTACGTTCCCCAACACGTCGAACCATCAACCGGGCAGAACAAGCGGAGGAAGCTAGGCCCCGGCAAGTACATCCCTACCGAGTTTCCTGGAGCCGTTGGCAAAGATGTTGCCGTGGATGCCGATCCTGCCACGGGGCAACCGACTCTCGCAGGGCCTCAGGCCATAGCCATAGAGACGGCCGCTCTCGTGGCAGAAGAGATGCCTTTGGTCCTTGTCGTTGAGCCACGGACTCCAGCATGGGCATAACACACCGTCTGATACCTCCAAAAAGGTGAGCTTCCTGAGGAGTAGGAAGAAGCAGAGAGAGTAGCCCGCCGGTCTACTCTGTACGAATTCGTTGACAACATCTTGTACAGAAAAAGACCGAATGGGGTGAAATTGAAGTGCATCTCCCGGGAGGAAGGACTAGAGCCGTTGGCAGAGATACATGGAGGCATATGTGGCTCCCATATAGGGTCAATGGCCCTTGCTGGCAAGGCTTTCCAGCAAGGTTTCTTCTGGCCCACTGCCCTCCAGGATGCGAAGGCACTAGTAACCAAGTGTGAAGCGTGCCAGTTCCATTCAAAGAAGCTTCATAAATCAGCTCAAGCCCTTCAAACCATCCCTCTCTCCTGGCCCTTCTCGGTCTGGGGGCTCGACATATTGGGCCCTTTCCCTCGTGCTGTCGGGGGCTTTGAGTACTTGTACGTTGCAATCGACAAGTTCACAAAGTGGCCAGAGGTGGAAGCGGTGAGGAAGGTGACAGCGCAGTCGGCCATCAAGTTCTTCAAGGGGCTAGTTTGCCGTTTTGGGGTACCCAACAGGGTTATCACCGACAACCCAGTTCACAAGCCATGCCTTCATGCGTTATATTGAGGAACTCGGCAGCAAGGTCTGTTTTGCTTCCGTGGCACACCCACGAAGCAACGGCCAAGCAGAGAGAGCAAATGCTGAAGTTCTGCGAGGCTTAAGAACGAAGACTTTTGACAGGCTGCAAAAAAGTGGAAGGCGTTGGATTGACGAGTTGCTGGCGGTTCTTTGGTCGATCAGAACGACGCCGAATCGAGCCACCGGCCAGACACCCTTTTCCCTGATCTACGGGGCAGAAGCAGTTCTCCCCACGGAACTCATATACGGGTCACCTCAAGTGCTCACTTATGATGAGCTTGAGCAAGAGCGACTGCGGCAAGATGACGCAACGCTCCTTGAGGAAGATCGGCTCCGGGCAGCCGTGAGAGCAGCACGCTACCAGCAAGCCTTGCGCCGCTACCATAGCCACAAGGTTCATGCCCGGAGCCTTGAGGAAGGCGACCTTGTTCTTAGGCACGTTCAGTCGGCTAAGAATTCCAACAAGTTGACACCAAAGTGGGAAGGCCCTTATTGGGTAACGCGAGTCACCAGGCCTGGCGCAGTCCGCCTGGAGAGCGATGATGCCATTCCAGTGAGCAACTCCCAGAACATCGAGCATCTTTGCAAGTTTTACCCATAAGGCGCGGCTGCCGGGACTCCCGACAAGACACCTTTTGTACAAGCCTTGCTGGCAAGGCATGTAACCCTTTGTACAAAGCCAGGCGCAGACCCTGAGCATAAATAAACGAAGCGCTGGTGCCCTAAGTTATATCATGCATGCTAGGTTGAGTCTCTTCCTCGGTTAGGGTTGATAGTGCTTAGCGGCGGCTAACCCCTAGCTTAGAGGTCGTGTGCGCGTCTCTCTATTCTTTTCTATCCTGTTTGGTTCACAAGGCACATGAGCACTTCTGCCGAGCTATTTGGAAAAAAGGGAACGGACCAGCGTCCCAACCCCGGCAAACCAAAGTTGTCGGGGGCTGCAAGTACAAGGATCCAACCATGGCAAGCCAAGGTTGCCGGGGGCTGGAGATCCATATAAGTCTTTTATCCTCTATCATGCATTCCGATATGGAACTGGGATATGTGAAACCTCGTTTTATTTCTAGGCTACCGTGCCCCCCTTTTTCCGTACCCAAGGATTATCTCCTGGGTCCGAATTTGGTTGTAGTCATGGCAACAAGGAAATAGAACGAGGAGCCTAAGCCCACTTCATCCCTGCCTCTGCGAAGGGAGCGAGAAAGGTCGAGCAAAGCGGGGGGGAGGCAAGGGCTGTTGCCGGGCGAGAAACGTTTATCTTAAATAATAACGAGGATTCGCTCCTTGTCGCGGGTCTCACCCACGAACGAAAACGCCGGCAAACATCCCTTTTTCATTAAAAACATCCAGTACAGGTACAGTTCATACAGAGTGAAAAACATGAGCAAGGGGATTACAAGTTCTAAATTTAACGAAGGCCCGAAGGCTTACAGACTAAAAAGAGATAAGGTGCCCGTAATCCCTTTCTTGTCCCTCTCCTCAGGAAATGGAATAAGAAAGCAAAAGGGCAGAAGGAGCACCTAGGCGAGGTACGAGGAGCAGAAGGCGCCAAGAGAACATGCCGGCGGTTGCCTAGGAGAGGGTTGGCGGTGGTGGCGCCAGAGGAAGAGCTGAAAGATGAGGCCGTGGTCCATCAATACGCTATGAAGGCGTCGAGGCCATCGCACTCTGACTTGACGGCCTGCTACCCGCCTTCTTAGCCTTCTCCAGCCTCCCTATGCCAGCCGCCCAAGGAGGCGACCCCGAGAAGTTCAAGGAACCGGCGACACGGATGATGGGGTCGCCGGTGTCGCCCTGGAGCGGCGCGTCCGACACCTAGTTGGACCCGTCATCCTGCCGCCCGCTACCCTCGTCGTCGCTGCCACTGTCCTCCTCGCCACTCTCGCTCGAGGAGGAATATTCATCGTCAGAGGAGCTCTCCATGCAGCACCTTACGTGAGTCCCGAAGTGCCCAAAGATCTTGACGGAGAGGAGGCCGCTCTCCATTAGTTTGAAATGGAGAGTGAGCCCCTCCGTCAGGCTATGGATGCAGGCAAAAGTCTTCCACCCTCGGTGAAGATACATGGCGTGAGGGGCGGGGAACTCGACATCGGCCCATGTGCCGCTGTTCCCACAACCCCTCATATGCAGCCGCAGCGCCTGCAGCGGGTCCAGCTCCATCTCCCGCGCAAATGGGGTCGGGAGGCGAAGACGACGGCATGGCGGCTGGCGCATCCTGATGAAGAATTCGTAACGGTTATCCCCGACGTGGCCCTCCACTAGGGGAGGGGCTGCTGGCGGAGGCGAGGCCGATCTGCCGCCCCTTCCTCCTCTCCCTCGAGCGCCACGATGGCCTCGACCTCGCCCCCTCCCCCTTCCTCTAACGGCCAGCTCCACCGCCACGAGCTCTTGGGGAGGAGCGATGCGTTGTCTAGCTGAGACCCTCATCGCCACCGATGAAGCGTCGCCACGCCCCCTCGCCATGGCAGAAGGAAGGAGGGAACAGGAATGGAGAGAAGCGGATGACGAAGGATTGAGAGGCGCCGTTCCTCCCGCTCCCCTCCTTATAAAGGGGCAGGGCCAGGGCGCGCCCGCCCCTTTCGGCCAATCCGATTTGATAAAGTGACAATGGGTGGGGCCGTCGACCGCCCTCCCCGCTCAACTAAAGGCCCGTGGGAATCGACCCACACGCGCGCGACTTCCCGTATCCCGCGCGCCTGTCGTTCGCTCTGTGTCATGCATGCAGCAAACGTGGCGCAAGAGACGGGCGCAATGGGACGCGTGGAGCGACGGTTCCCCAGTAAGGGCAATAAATGAGCAGTGGCCCTGCGGTCTCGAGGAGACACGCAAGCCGCCTCTTTACTATCCACCACAAGATGACGCCAGCGTGCTTCGGTCATGCGCACACACGCGACCCCCGCGTCGTGCATTCAACGCGGGTCATGGGGAAGCGCAGCGGACGAAATAGTTACCACGGTAAAATACGCCCCGCTTGCCCGTGCACCGTTCTAGGCCTGGCCCAACAACGTGTCGCGCTTATGTGTGGCCCAGGCTCGGGGGCTCCTGTCGCTGTACAAAAGTAGGGGCTCTCCTTTTGACCCCTTTACTTGTGCACGGGCAGTCAGAGCAACGCGCAACGGCCGCACATAGCAGGGCAAAGGAGGGGAGCCGGAGAGAAGCCGAAGCCGCAGGACAATCAGCGCATCGCCAAAGACCGAGATCACAGACAATAGATGGACGAAGCAGGTTCCCTTGGCAAGACCCGTGCCGGGGCAGCCTCAGCAGCCCCGGCAAGCCCCTTGCTGGGGCGGCTCGCCCACACCAGCAGAGTGAGCCACCCTCGAACCCACGGCCTCGAACACCGTCAACTACGTTGGGCCAGGGCTCGGGAGGCACCTCCATGGTGGCATGCAGATCTTTGTGAAGACAAAGAATATTGAAGATCAGATGAGGATTGGAAGGCAATGATCCTTGACAAGATCCTTGCCGAGGAAACCCACAAGACCCCCGACAAGATCCTTGCCGGGGACGACAGCGCGCCACAGCACGGCCCTTCCCGGGTCACCAGGCAAGACCCTTGCCGGGCCACCCAGCAAGACCCTTGCCAAGGGCGTCAGCGGGGCCACTGCCAGGCCCGCACCAACCAAGTCTCCACCGCCGTTCACATGCAGCTGCCAGCCCAACTAGCTGGGCAGGCACCTGCATGGCAACATGCAGCTTCCAGGCCAACTCATCACACACCTGCGTGGCGGCATGCAGATCTTCATGATGGCTCCACCACCGTGCCACCTCATCTGCTTACCTGCCTACATGGCGCCGCATGCATCGCTGGCCAGGGCGCATGTCGAAGCGAGGAGGAGCGGCAACGGACGGGACGGGCCTCGCTCCCGTCCCCGATAAAGCAAGAGGACACCTAAGCTACGCATTAATTGCGTCTTGTCCAGTAATACGAGTGATAAGCTCATAGCAATGTAGGCCTTTCCACCTCCTGTGTGCCACTATGGCAGCCCCTTTCGACTATAAAAGGAGGCCCATGGCGCACTGGAGAGGGATTTCGGCTCTTTTGAGCCATGCAACCTCCATAGCTTGTTCAAGAGCTCAAGAACACTTAATACATCCACCAAAGCAGGACTAGGGTTTTACGCCATCCTCGCGGCCTGAACCTGGGTAAACGATCCTTGTGTTGATTGCTAATCTTGCTCTTCTCACAACCCCGCGCCCTGCAACCGCAGAAGGGATCCTCGTGATCCCATAGGTGTCGTTTCCCACCGACACCAAAGTCTGCCATGTTGCAGCAATAAATCCATGGAACGACACGGCAATAACCTTCAATGCCAGTGACGAACCTCAATTCTGAACAGTCCGAGCACCTGCCGCTTTGGTCCTTAGTCCAACTGTGGATGGCTTCCGGCTTACTAAAGTGCTCATGGACTGTGCCAGCGGATTAAATCTCATCTATGAGGAAACTCTCAGCAAAATGGAAATAGACAAGAGCCGCATTGAGCAAAGCAGCACGACCTTCAGAGGAATTATCCCTAGTCGGGAGGCACGATGTGCAGGAAAAATCACACTAGATGTGGTATGCAGCACGCCGGAGAATTACAGGTCCGAAGAAATCACATTCCAAGTGGCTCCGTTTAGTAGCGGATACCACACCCTTTTAGGATGAGATGCATTCACGAGCTTCCAAGCTATACCCCATTACGGGTACATGAAGCTCAAGATGCCCGGGCCCAATGGAATCATCACTCTAGCTAGTGATCCGGACGTAGCACTCCGCGCCGAAAACAAAACTGCCGCCCTGGCCCTTGAGGCATTATCCGAAGCCCTCACGGCTGAAGAACTAACGGCGCTGGGCTCCATAGTGGTCAGGGACGATGTGATACTTGACAAATGATCCAAGTCCACCTCTTTCAAACCAGCGGACGAAATAGTCAAATTCCAAGTCCACCTAACGGACTCTGCAAAAACAGCATCCATCGGGGTATAGCTGAACCCCATAATAGACGCTGCACTGTGGACGTTCTTGCACGAGAATTAGGACATCTTCGCCTGGCACCCTTCGGACATGCCAGGTATCCCATGCAGGCTAGCCGAGCATAGCCTAAACATACTAAAGGGATACAAGCCGGTCAAGCAGACTCTTCGGCGTTTTTCAGAACCTAAACGAGAAAGCAATGGGAGAGGAGCTAGCCAAGTTACTCGAAGCTGGATTCATCAGAGAAATAAAACACCCAGACTGGCTAGCAAACCTGGTGATGGTACCAAAGAAGGACACATCCTGGCGCCTATGTGTCGGTTTCAAGGACCTCAATAAGGCTTGCCCCAAGGATCCTTTCCCTCTCCCCCGCATTGATCAAATTATCGACGTTACCGCAGGACACGAGTCATTGTGCTTCCTCAATGCATACCCCGGACACCATCAAATCAAGATGGCGGAGCCCGATCAAGCCGCAACGGCATTCATCACTCCATACGGCCCCTTCTATTTCAACACCATGCCTTTCGGGCTCAAAAACGCCGGTGCAACCTATCAACACATGAATCAGACATGCCTGGAAAAAAAATCGGCAAAACAGTTGAGGTATACATAGACGATGTGGTCGTCAAGACCAGACACGTCGAATCTTTAATACACGACCTGAGGCTTACGTTCGACAATCTCCGAATATATGACATCAAGCTAAACCCGGAAAAATGCGTTTTCGGCGTTCCCGCCGGAAAGCTCCTGGCCTTCATCGTTTCCAATAAAGGAATTGAAGCAAATCCGGCTAAAATCCGAGCTTTGTCACAGTTGGCTACCCCAACAGACCTCAAGCAAATCCAGAAATTAACTGGATGCGTGGCTGCCTTAAGCCGCTTTATCTCCCGATTGGGAGAAAAGGCACTACCTCTCTATCGCCTTCTTCGATGCACCAAACACTTCGAGAGGACGGATGCGACTACGGGCGGACTGGAAGAAATAAAGGCCCTCTTGGCCAACAATCTAATCCTGGCCGCAACAAACATCAGCGAACCCATGTTGTTATATATAGCTGCAACGCATCAAGTTGTAATCACAGTGCTTGTCGTCGAATGAGACGAGGACGGACATAAGTACCCGCTTCAAAAACTGGTTGAGGGAGTCCTAGACTAGGGGGTGTCCGGATAGCCGGACTATCATCATCGGCCGGACTCCAAGACTATGAAGATACAAGATTGAAGACTTCGTCCCGTGTCCGGATGGGACTTTCCTTGGCGTGGAAGGCAAGCTTGGCGATACGGATATGTAGATCTCCTACCATTGTAACCGACTCTGTGTAACCCTAGCCCTCTCCAGTGTCTATATAAACCGGAGGGTTTTAGTCCGTAGGACGGACAGCCATTACAACAATCATACCATAGGCTAGCTTCTAGGGTTTAGCCTCCTTGATCTCGTGGTAGATCCACTCTTGTACTACCCATATCATCAATATTAATCAAGAAGGAGTAGGGTTTTACCTCCATCGAGAGGGCCCGAACCTGGGTAAAAAAATCGTCTCCCTTGTCTCCCGTTACCATCCGCCTAGACGCACAGTTCGGGACCCCCTACCCGAGATCCGCCGGTTTTGACACCGACATTGGTGCTTTCATTTAGAGTTCCTCTGTGCCGTCACGATCAGGAAGGATGCCTCTTCCCGTCTTTAAAGACGGTGTCATCATCAAAGGAGCCCTGGCGCCGGCCAAACTATCCGGCTAGGTGGTTTTCTCATGACCGCCGGTTCGGCCACCGCTTCAACGATGACCTCTCGGGTTATCAAAAGCAATCTTCACGTCAACTCGGAATTCGCCGAGCAACTGGATCCAATAGAGCTCTCGTCCGTAAACGAGCTCTTGGCTCGCATCGCCGCCCTGGGAGTCGCTACATACTACAATCAGATTGGGCTTAAAACCGATCTGAGAGAGATTAACTCTCCCCAGGCTACCCACCACATTGCGGTGGTAGAGGAACAACGCGGCGACTCTTCTTCTGTGTTGAAAACTAGTCTTGTCCGGACTCCCGAACCCTCCATACCGGATTCCCGCGGAGGGACGAACGTCGATCAAGCACTGAACCTAAAGTCAGACATCGGACCAGACGTGTCGGACAACGTCCAGCAATCCAAGCTTCCAAATCCAGAAACTTTTCGGCCCTTGAGCCTCGAGATGGGTAGGGTTCCGAACTCAATTACACCCACCCACCCAGACATATGCGATCTATCTCAAATCCGGCAAGAGCCCACTAAAACAGTACATCATTACTGGGCCAGATTCCTCCTAGTTATGGACAGGATAAAGGACTGCCGAGAGGAAAACGCATTTTCAATTTTCTGCAATAATTGCACGAACGAGGGAATCTTGAACGCCGTCAGTCGTTGTGAAATTAAACGTTTCGCTGATCTGGCGTCCATAGTACGAAAGTACTGTGCGATAGAGAGTTTCCGGAAAACCGAAACCAAGTTTTGGGACAATCCGGCCCCGAATACATCCCTAGTCCGAAACAAAAGGGTGCATCACACTCAGGCACCAGGTACAAAAACCAAAAAGCAAAAACCCCATAAAGGGCACGGAACCGTACTGGAGGGATGGCTTAGCGGACCCTGTAAAATTCACAGTACAGAAGGCGCCACTCCAACACATAGCCTTCGAGCATGTTGGATACTGCGGCAGGTGGCCAAAAGTGGCGAAGAGCTTCTAGCCCCGGAGAACCACTCCAACAGTACCTGTACGGTGTCAACAGTCTTCGAGACTTTCACATCAAATAATATGCAGAAACGAATAACCCGCAGCCTCGCCGAAGTCCATCAAGTAGCAACAACAAACCCATGGAGCGACACAGCCATCACCTTCAATGCCAGCGACGAACCTAAATTCCGAACAGCCCGAGCACCAGCCGCATTGGTCCTCAGTCCAATAGTGGACGGCTTTCGTCTTACCAAGGTACTCATGGATGGCGGCAGCGGATTAAACCTCATCTACGAGGAAACTCTTCAAAAAATGGAAATAGACTGGAGCTGCATTGAGCGAAGCAGCACAACCTTTAGAGGAATAATCCCTAGCCGGGAAGCACGCCGCACAGGAAAAATCACACTTGATGTGGTGTTCGGCTCGCCGGACAATTACAGGTCCGAGGAAGTCACGTTCCAAGTGGCCCCGTTCAGCAGCGGATATCACGCTATATTAGGACGAGAGGCATTCACAATTTTCCAAGCCATACCCCATTACGGGTACATGAAGCTTAAGATGCCCGGGCCCGGCGGAATAATCACTCTCATTAGTGATCCGGACACAGCACTCCGTGCCGAAAACAAGATAGCCGCATTAGCCCTGGAGGCACTATCCGAAGCCCTAGCGGCGGAGGAACTCACTGCGCTGCGCTCTACGGTGAATAGGGATGATGTGATACTCGATAAGAGATCCAAGTCCACCTCCTTTAAACCAGCGGATGAAATAGTCAAATTCCAGGTCCATCCAACGGACCCAACAAAGACGGCCTCCATCGGGGCACAGTTGAACCCTGATGTAGACGCTGCACTACGAGAATTCCTTCAGGAAAATTGGGACATCTTTGCCTGGCACCCTTCAGATATGCCAGGAATCCCACGCAGATTGGCAGAACACAGCCTAAACATCCTAAAAGGATTCAAGCCAGTCAAACAGGCTCTTCGGCGATTTTCCGAACCCAAAAGACAGGCAATGGGAGAAGAGCTAGCCAAACTACTGGAAGCCGGATTCATCAGAGACATCAAACATCCGGACTGGCTAGCAAACCTGGTAATGGTACCAAAGAAGGACAAATCCTGGCGCCTATGTGTCGATTTTAAAGACCTCAACAAGGCCTGCCCAAAGGATCCCTTCCCCCTTCCCCGCATCGACCAAATAATCGATGCTACTGCAGGGCACGATTCATTGTGCTTCCTTGACGCATACTCCGGCTACCATCAAATCAAGATGGCGGAGGCGGACCAAGCCGCAACGGCATTCATTACTCCATATGGACCATTCTGCTTCAACACGATGCCCTTCGGACTCAAAAACGCCGGCGCAACATATCAGCGCATGATTCAGACATGTCTGGCTACCCAGATCGGCAAAACAGTAGAGGCATACGTAGACGACGTAGTCGTCAAAACCAAACACGTCGAAACTCTAGTAGACGATTTGAGGCTCACATTCGACAACCTCCGAGCATATGACATTAAGCTGAATCCGGAAAAATGCGTTTTCGGCGTACCAGCCGGAAAGCTCCTGGGCTTCATTGTATCCGGTAGAGGAATTGAAGCAAACCCAGCCAAGATCCGAGCTCTGTCACAGCTGGATATTCCAAAAGACCTCAAACAAATACAAAAATTGACTGGATGCGTGGCGGCTCTAAGCCGCTTCATCTCCCGTTTGGGAGAAAAGGCATTGCCCCTCTATCGCCTCCTCAGGCGCACCGAACACTTCGAGTGGACGGATGCCGCCACTGCCGGACTCGAAGAAATAAAAGCCATATTGGCAACAAATCCGGTCCTGGCTGCGCCTAACCTGGGCGAACCAATGTTGTTATATATCACGGCAACACATCAAGTTGTAAGCGCGATGCTCGTCGTCGAACGAGAAACAGAAGGGCATAAATTCCCTCTTCAAAAACCAGTGTACTACGTATCCACTGTCTTAACTCCCTGCAAGTCCCGGTACCCGCATTATCAAAAGATAGCGTACGCGGTGTTCATGGCATCCCGGAAGCTTCGACACTACTTTCAAGAGTGTTCGATAACAGTGGCCTCCGAAGTGCCCCTCAACGACATTATAAACAACCGCGACGCGACGGGCAGGATTGCAAAATGGGCCATTGAGCTCTTACCATTCGATATAACTTACAAACCTCGGCGAGCTATAAAGTCGCAAGTCTTGGCTGACTTTGTCGCTGAATGGACTGAAGCCGAACTCCCTAAAGAGTACGGCGCACACTCCTATTGGATTATGCATTTCGACGGCTCCAAAATGTTGGTCGGCTTGGGGGCTGGCGTCGTATTGACGTCCCCAACCGGGGATACGGACCAATACGTACTTCAGATAATGTACATGGACTCCAACAATGCAGCCGAATACGAGGCCCTCCTACATGGCCTCCGGATGGCAATCTCCATGGGCATTCAACGCCTAGAGGTGCGCGGGGATTGAAACCTTGCAATATCCCAAGTAAATGGAGACTTTGACGCCAAGGATCCGAAAATGCAGCCTATCGTAACGCTGTCCTAAAAATGTCAGCTCGGTTTGAAGGACTCGAATTCCACCACGTAGCCCGGGATAATAACCAAGCAGCCGATGTATTGGCACGCATCGGCGCGAAACGCGACGCTGTCCCTCCAAACATCTTCCTGGAATGGCTCTTTAAGCCATCCGTACTATGGGAAGAGGAGTCCGGAAATAACAACCCGGAAGCAACCGCACCACCCAACACAGAACAGTCTGACATAATCGGCGGTTCAGCCGATGAAATAACGCCTTCAGCCCACGAAATAATGGCAATAATTGCCCCGTGGCCAGAACCATTCCTAGCCTACTTCATTTGGCAGGAACTTCCCGAAGACCAAAACGAGGCTTGCTGCATAGTTCGGCGGTCTAAAGCCTACAAGGTCCATGAGGGAGAACTTTGCAAGAAAAGCACAACCGGAGTCCTTCAAAGGTGCATCTCCGAAGAGGAAGGGTGAAACCTTCTGGCTAAAATTCACGCCAGACTAGGCGGACACCATGCTGCAGCCCGGGCCCTTGTAGGTAAGGCCTTCCGTACAGGATTTTATTAGCCGACGGCCCGGGCAGATGCTCAGGACTTAGTCCAAAGATGCGTCGGTTGTCGGCTCTTTGCTAATCATAGCCATATGCCACCCACCGCCCTCAAAACTATACCCATTACCTGGCCATTCGCGGTCTGGGGGCTTGACATGGTCGGACCCCTCAAAGGGGGAACCCACAAGCAAAGGTACCTATTGGTCATGGTGGACAAATTCACCAAATGGATAGAGGCCAAGCCAGTTAAAACGGCAGAGTCCGGACCGGTGATAGACTTCATATCCGGGGTAGTACACCGTTATGGCGTCCCCCATAGCTTCATCACCGATAACGGCACGAACTTCACGGCCGACGAAGTCAAACTCTGGTGCAAAAATATGGGCATCAAGCTCGATTACGCTTCAGTCTATCACCCTCAAACCAACGGTCAAGTTGAGCGAGCAAATGGTCTGATAATGAGCGGCATCAAGCCCAGACTAGTGCGGTCCCTTACGGAATCTAACACGCACTGGGTAGAGGAGCTTGACTCCATACTCTGGAGGCTGCGGACCACGCCGAACCTTACTACCGGATTCACACCATTCTTCATGGTATACGGCGCAGAGGCAGTTTTGCCCTGCGACATAATTCATGACTCACCTCGAGTGCGCATGTATGATGAAAGAGAAGCCGAGCTGGATCGGCAGGACAGCTTGGACACATTGGAGGAAGAACGCGACGTGGCAAAGGCTCGTTCTGCATTCTATCAGCAGCAGGCTCGAAGATATCAAAGTAGAGAAGTACGGGCTAAAACTTACAATGTTGGCGAACTAGTTCTATGCCTGCCGGACAAGAAAAAGGACAAGCTCAAGCCCAAATGGGAAGGTCCCTTCATTATCGATCAAGTCCTGACCGGCGGAGCATACCGTCTGCGAAATGCATCAGATAACCGACTCGAGCCGAACCCATGGAACGCAGCCCGCCTCCGAAGATTCTACGCCTAGCACCGGACTAAGAGTTCGTCTCCTTCCTCCGTCCAAATTTTTAGACTTCATCTGTCTTTCGTTTCTCTCTTTTCTATCACCTTTTTCATAAAAGCCCTTAAAGGCCTATTTGCGCATTGTTCGCACACACTTGATGTGCTATCCGCACTCATTATACCTGGGGGCTTCTTTACCAGAAGCTTACTTATACGGGTTTCATGCCCAGCACATGTGTCAAACTTCCACATGTACCTTTTATTCACCATTATATGCATCGATATGACTTAAGTTTTGGCCAAGCTGGGTTGCCTGGCTCCTATGCTTACCCCTATGTTCCCGATTGTTCGGCTAGGAGGTAAAGGGAGCACCTCTGCGATTGTTACTGCCGGGTCAGCCGGATGTGTACCTCAGACTGGGTGAAGCCGAAAGCTACCGTTCTTAAGGGAATATTTGGTCGGTGACTTGAAAGATGATTTTTTACATATTTATTTATCTGCCCCCAGATGTTTTCCTGCTCTTTTCGCAGTCCGGACATGCACTTTAGGGCATGCCTCCCAGGGAAAGGAACCCTTAACGGAACTATTCTCCCTGGAAGATGTTTCTTACTAACCATGTAATATAACATAACTAGTTGGGCACTTGTCTGATAAAGCACTAATGACCCCTACGCCTGGTCTCCATGCATGCCCCAGTTTTTTCTTAACCGAGAAGGTATTCCGACACACTCCGAACTCTAGGGTCCCGAGGTTGACGCGAAAAGTTCGGCAAAGACAAATGATCTACAATCCGGCTAGAAGGCATTTTACATGTCATTTTAAATACATCGTCAAATTGACTGACTGTACTCCTCCTCAATCCTGTCTAACAGGCTGTCTAATTTGCAGTCCCATTGGGAATATTTAGCAGCCAACTCTACTTGGCCGTACACCAAGCTCACAGGGATCTCCTTCCCATCAGGCCCCACAGGTCCGACCTCGGCCATGAGGTTTGGATCCGCCTTCTTGTACCGCATCTTCACCATGGCCCAGGCCTCCCTGGCACCTTGGCAGCAGGCCGATATCTTCCATAAACGGAAGCGTTGCCGCGCTCCCTGAAGCTTCTCCGCAAGCTCTCCAAGGCCCTCGGGTAGGGAGAGGGACGGCCATAAGGCCTGGACGACGCCGCTCATCGCCTGCCGAACACGTTCGAGCAGTTGCACCAGCTCGGGAAGTTGATCACCCATTGAGACGGGCATCTCCTCCGCAGGGCGACCTGTGAGCACACCTACAGACATATTTTTGTCAATTGACTTCCTCGCCGAACTCTTCTTTTCAAAGGAGTTCGCTCAAGCACTTACTATAGATGCCGTGATGAAGCCGTTGATTCTCCTTCACGGAGCCAGACAGCTCGGCCCGAACACCTTTCAGCTCTTCTCCAAGCTGGGCGTGGGCATCCTGGAGTTTGTTCCTTTCCTGTTGCACCTTCGAAAGCACCCTCTCACCGGCCTTCAGCTGGCGCAGTAGTTGTTGCTTGTCCGGATCAAGTCCGGCAACATCTGCAATACCATTGTCAGATTTATACACACGCCGCACACCGCTTATCTTTCTGAAATAATGTGTTACCGGAGGGGGTTTCTGTGCCTCCTTCTGCGGCATCTAGTGCGGCCTCAAGTTGGGCCTTGCACTCTTGCAGCTCCTGGGACAATCGGGTATTCTTCTCTGTAAGATCCTGCAAATTATATGATCCTTAAATCAGTTACTTTAACTACTTTAAGTCTCGGGGGCTACTGGCATATACAACCATTAAAATCTCTTACCCGTATGTCTTTTACATATTGCTCCGTGGCTCTGGTTAAACCATCTTGAGCGGCACGGAGGTGCGCGTCTCCCGCGTTAAAGGCATTCAATGCCTCTGGGGAGAAACACACATCATGCAGACCTGTCCGGCGACGCCTATGATTCATGGCGCTCTCCACCTCAGACCTGGTGGCGGACAGCCGGTCGGCATCCTCCGCTGGAGGAGAATCCGGCTCGCGCCTTGCGCTCGCCTCCCTCTCCGGACCAGGTGTTGGAGCTTGACGGGCGGAGGCTTGGTTGGCGACCTCTCCGGACACAGTCCGGCGAGTGCTCTTTCTCCTGGAAAGGTCATGAGCATTAATACACCTCCTGGGAATCCTTTTCCTAAATAACAGTCGCGAGCTATACCATTGCGGTGACGTTTCTATCCGCGCTGCACTCCTCTTCCGCCTGCTGGGCCGGACTGACCCTTGTTGGTCAGCCGCCGTGGGCTCGGCTTCCTGCCTTGAAGGCACCTCCTATGAGACACCATTGTATACGGTGGTCAGAAATGCGCAAGGACGAAATAATGGTGTCAGGACTTCGGTCGCAATCACCTGGGGAGCCGGAGATAGGCCGGGGTAGTCAGCTGTAATGGCGACCAGAGCATTGTCCATGCAGAGTTGGTGGAACACCCCGTCGATTAGCTCCACCTTTATGTCCGGATCCTCTTCGGAGGCCAGATCAAGGGATCTTCCTGAATCCTCGGGTTGTGGAGCCGGACTATGTATGCCCTCCACATCGCGACGCAGCTCCTGCGTCGAAATCGTAAAATAAGGTACTTAACTTTGAAAGCATGGGTCGGATAAATAAAATGTCCGCTTACCCAGCGCCGAGGGTTATTCATGGAGAACCCATTCAATGGGCTCGTCTGGAGGAAGTCCTCCTTCTCCCCCTTGTACAGACCGGACAGAATCTTCACCAGATCTTCGGCCGATCCCGGCCCTTCGCGGCCATGACGGGTGGCATCATTTTCCCCGTTGAAATCCCACATGGGGTGGCCCCTGTATTGCAGCGGCTGCACCCCCCCGCATTATGCACGTGGCCATGACTCCAATCATGGTCAATCCGGAATGGGCCAGCAACCTTATCCGGCCCATCAAATAATGGACGCCCTTGTCTTCCTCCAGTTGAGGGCTCCGCGGGCGCCAACTTAGGCGTTTCTTCAGAGGAGCCTTGCTGAACTCCGGGAGGCCGATCCGAACTGGGTCCAGCAGTGGAGCGTCTTCTATGTAAAACCATTCCGAAGGCCAGTCTTCGGACGCCTTCTTTGGGGTGCCGGATGGATATCCGGTCCCGGTGATGCGCCATATTTCGGCACCGCCCACTTGATATATTGACCCCTCGTGAGAACGGGGTACGAGGCAGAATAGCCTCTTCCACAGCGCAAAATGGGGCTCGATGCCCAAGAATAGCTCGCAAAGAGCTACGAAACCCACGATTTTGAGAATAGAGGCAGGCGTAAGGTGATGGAGCTGGAGTCCATAGAACTCCAGAAGCCCGCGGAGGAACGGATGCACGGGAAATCCGAGCCCCCTTATTAGATAGAGGACGAAGCACACCCGCTCTCCTTTAGAGGGACTAGGGGTGGCCTCCGCTTTCTTCCCACCTTTGTAGGTGGCCAGCCCGGCTCGAGCCGGGACCATAAAGGCCGGAGGAAGATATCCCTCCGCTTGAAGCTTCACCAGCTCATTGTGCGGAACTGAGCATCTCCTCCAATCTCCTGGCGGAGGGCTGGGAGCGCGAGAGGAGGAGCCGCGTCGACGGTCCATGATGGAATGGGTTTTCGGTCAGAAGCGCTCCGATGAGTACTCGCGGAAGGAGGATGGTGTGATTTGGATCTGGATTCTTATCTCTCTTATAGGCGGATTATTTGCGCAGCTAGGGGGTAAAACATAAAAGATACCCTGGCTTTTCGCATTAGTGCGACGCGTGGAAGAGGGTCATTATTGGGCGTGGAAGCCAAGGAGTGCATCCTTTGTAAGGGAGACGGACACTATTCGGCCAACACATGGAATTTGGAGAAGAACCCGCCTTGCAACGCCGAAGACATATATGCGCTGGACTCGTCGTCATTGAAGCCTGGTTCGGGGGCTACTAAGGGAGTCCTGGACTAGGGGGTGTCCGGATAGCCGGACTATCATCATCGTCCGGACTCCAAGACTATGAAGATACATGATTGAAGACTTCGTCCCGTGTCCGGATGGGACTTTCCTTGGCGTGGAAGGCAAGCTTGGCGATACGGATATGTAGATCTCCTACCATTGTAACCGACTCTGTGTAACCCTAGCCCTCTCCGGTGTCTATATAAACTGGAGGGTTTTAGTCGGTAGGACGGACAACCATTACAACAATCATACCATAGGCTAGCTTATAGGGTTTAGCCTCCTTGATCTCGTGGTAGATCCACTCTTGTACTACCCATATCATCAATATTAATCAAGCAGGAGTAGGGTTTTACCTCCATCGAGAGGGCCCGAACCTGGGTAAAAACATCGTGTCCCTTGTCTCCCGTTACCATCCACCTAGACGCACAGTTCGGGACCCCCTACCCGAGATCTGCCGGTTTTGACACCGACACCGGTATACTACGTATCCACTGTCCTCACACCATGCAAGTCATGGTACCCACATTATGAAAAAATAGCATATGCGGTCTTCATGGCATCCCGGAAACTACGACACTACTTTCAAGAGTGTTCAATAACGTTGGCCTCCGAAGTACCACTCAACGATATAATAAATAACCGCGATGCCACGGGCCGGATTGCTAAGTGGGCCATCGAGCTCCTCCTGTTCGACATCATATACAAACCACGGCGAGCCATTAAGTCACAATTACTGGCTGACTTCGTCACCGAATGGACAGAAGCCGAACTCCCTAAAGAGTATGGCGCGTACTCCAATTGGATCATGCACTTTGACGGCTCTAAAATGCTGGCAGGTCTGGGAGCGGGCGTTGTCCTGACATCCCCCACTGGAGATACAGTCCAATACGTACTCCAAATACTATACACAGACTCCAACAATGCAGCCGAATACGAGGCTCTGTTGCATGGTCTTCGGATGGCAGTCTCCATGGGCATTCAACGCCTAGAGGTGCGTGGGGATTCGAACCTCGCAATATCTCAAATAAATGGAGGCTTCGACGCCAAGGACCCGAAAATGGCGGCTTACCGCAATGCCGTCCTCAAGATGTCAGCTCGGTTTGAGGGGCTCGAATTCCATCATGTGGTCCGAGAAAACAATCAAGCGGCGGATATCCTCGCCCGCATCAGCGCCAAGAGCGACCCTGTCCCACCAAATATCTTCTTGGAAAGGCTGCTCAAGCCATCCGTGGTTTGGCAAGGGGAGACTGGCAATACTAGTCCGGATCCGACCACAACCCCAGATCCCAAACAGACTGGCATAATTGGAGGCTCCACCACCAAAATAACACCTTCGGCCCACGTGATCATGGCTGTCATCGCCTCATGGACAGAACCATACTTAGCCTACCTAAATAGGCAAGAACTCCCCGAGGACCAAAATGAGGCACGTTGCATTGTGCGACGCTCTAAAGCCTACAAGGTTCACGAGGGAGAGCTTTATAAGGAAAGCGCTACCGGAGTACTCCAAAGATGCATCTCCGAAGAGGAAGGGCGGCAACTCTTGGCCGAAATTCACGCTGGACTCGGCGGCCACCATGTTGCAGCTCAGGCCCTTGCAAGCAAGGCCTTCCGTACAGGTTTCTACTGGCCGACAGCCCGAGCAGATGCACAGGACCTCGTCCAACATTGCGTCAGTTGCCAGGTTTTCGCAAACCAAAGCCATAAGCCACCTACCGCTCTCCAAACAATCCCCATAACTTGGCCCTTTGCGGTCTGGGTGCTCGATATGGTCGGACCCCTTAAAGGAGGAAGCCATAAGAAAAAATACCTATTGGTCATGGTAGATAAATCCACCAAATGGATAGAGGCCAAACCAGTTAAAACGGCCGAATCCAGACCAGTGATAGACTTCATATTAGGGGTTGTACACCGTTACGGTGTCCCCCACAACAACATCACCGATAATGGCTCCAACTTCACAGCCGATGATGTGAAAACTTGGTGCGGCAACATGGGCATTAAGCTCGATTACGCCTCCGTCTATCACCCCCAAAAAAACGGTCATGTCGAACGAGAAAATGATCTTATTATGAGCGGCATCAAACCCAGACTAGTGTGATCCTTGAAGGAATCAGATACTCACTCGGTCGAGGAGCTTGACTCCATACTATGGGGACTATGGACCACGTCGAATCGCACTACCGGATACACACCATTCTTCATGGTGTATGGCGCAGAGGCGATATTGCCCTGCGATATCATTCATGACTCACCACGAGTGCACATGTACGAAGAGAGAGAAGCCGAGCTTGATCGGCGGGATAGTCTAGATGCCCTGGAGGAGGAGCGCGACATTGCAGAAGCCCGTTCCGCATTCTATCAGCAACAGGCTCGAAGGTATCAAAGCAGAGAAGTACGGGCCAAAACTTATAACATTGGCGAACTCGTTCTACGCCTACCGGAGAAGAAAAAGGACAAGCTCAAGCCCAAGTGGGAGGGTCCCTTCATAATTGATAAAGTTCTCACCGGAGGAGCGTACCGCCTGCATGATTCATCAGATAATTGACTCGAGGCAGCACAGCCGACCATGGGAGGCAGGAGCAGGAAGTCCCGCCAGCGCTGGTTTGGGCGGCTGGAGCAGGAAGACCAGAGGTTGAAGAAGCACGATGGCCGTTGGATGGACATTGTACAATCACTGCATCTAGAATCGTTTATATTGACTAAGTTGACAAAGCCCTGCCTCCGCGTCAACTTAGTAGGCCCACAAGTCAGCCTCCAAATAAGGTGGGTCCTAGCTAGCAGGGGAGTAATTATTTTTTATGCGTAATAAGGAGGCACTTCCTTACGTGCGAAGATATAGCTGGTGGGTCCGAGCTGTCAATGGGAGGAACATTTTTTTCACGAAATACAAAGGCCCTTCTGGTGGGTCCCTACTGTCAGGTGGAGGAATCATTATTTTGCGCGTAATAAGGAGGCACTTCCTTGCTTGCGGCCGCGGACCTAGCTGTCAGCCTCTCCATGTACAATCCTCTTCCGATGGATGTCGTTCGTTGACCACGTTGACCGCCACGCCGAGAGCACCAAGGCGGTGGACGACGGTGAGGCTTAGGAAGCGAACGACACGGAGCCGGGGAAGACTCGGCAGTTGTTTCCCACGCGGAGGGGAGTATGAGGGATTACTAGTTAGTCTACCATCGCCGGAGAATAACATTAGGTGTGGGTGAGGAGAGGGATGGCCAGGCCAGCGATGGGAGTAGGGTGGGGTGGTGAGGCCTGCACGGCAGCACAGCCGGCCATGGCAGGCGGGAGCAGGCAGTCCCACTGGCACTGGTTTGGCCGGCTGGAGCAGGAAGATCAGAGATTGAAGAAGCACAATGGCCGTTGGATGGGCATCCAACAATCACTACTCTCATGTGTTGACTAAGCTAACACGGCCTTGCATGCGCGTCAACCTAGTAGGCCCACAAGTCAGCTCCAAATATGTGGAAAACAACATGCAACCCATCTGCCATTATTTTTAATAAATTTAGAGCCAATTGGCTAATGCTTAAGGTTTCTTTTGAAGCCCATATTGTTTTTGTTAGCATTACAAACCATATTCTGGTCATGGTTAAAAAATTCAAGGAAATTTCCATATTTCGGTGCGGTCCAAACTGTTTTTAGTTTCAAATCACGTTCAAACTAATTTTGAAAAAACTAAATTTATAACAATTTAAAATCCAACATAATTTTCCCCGCAAAAAAATAATTAAATTCAAAATCTCAAAATCTTAAAAAAATGATATTTGAAACTAATTGCCGGTTTGCTGTGTTTTTAAAATTTACATCCCATTTCTTATTACTTATAGCCCATTTTCTGGGCAAGGAGATACATTGCTCTCATCTTGAAAGATTTGCAGCCCAGCAGGGCTGAGAAAAGCAAGTAGGCCTCCGTTGGGCATTCTTTAAGAAAAGTAGAACCGGGCTAGCCATTTTCAGAAAAAAAATACAACTGGGCTCATCACATGGTAAACATAAAATAAAAGCCTGGGCTAGATGGGCCACAGCCCCCGCACAGCCCATTGTTACCCTGCTCCATCTCTAAAACTAAAAAATAACAATTGCACGACCTGCTAGGTCCCTGGTGTCAGCCGCTTGTTGTGTAATTCTCTCATTTATTGACTACGTTGACAATGGTGTGGGACCCGGATGTCCAACCATTAGGAGGAACTGTTTATTTGGCTTGTAATGACAAGGCACTTGCTTGCGTACTGACATGACCCTTGTGGGTCCCTACTATCATCCTCTACACGTACAATCAGCTCCTTATTCCTCTCGGTTGTTGACCACGTTGAAAATGACAGACGGCAGCGCACCGCACACGGCAAGCAAACCAAGTTAGAGGACGACAACAAGGCCTCATACGGGAATGAACAGGAGCGATGGAAGATGTAACAGTGTAGTTGTAGGCGGAGGGGAGTACGAGCAACTGGTTCGAGTGCGGGTGCGTGTTGGGGCTTACAACGCCGGACAATAACAGGACGTGTGGGGGAATAGTCAAATGGACTGGCCAACATTTGAGGGTATGGTAGGGCGGCGGAGGCGCAGCCAACTGCGGGAGGCAGGAGCAGGCGGGACCAACGGAGTGGTTTGGTTTGGGCGGCTGGACAAAGAAGGCAAGAGATAGAAGATACATGATAGATGTTGAATATCAATCCAGCGGTTGGTAGGCAGAATCATTTGTTGACTAAGTTGACACCACCTTGGATAGGCTTTTTCCTCGTGGGTCCCAAATGTTAGAATCCAAATCCTTCATGGCCATGTAGCCTTTCTTATGAAAAATTACAGCCCATTTGGTGTGGTAGTTCAAAATAAGTTTGTGGGTATATCGGGGGCTAATCACTTGGGTTCTGTAATGCACAGTGAGCTCAAGTAGCTGGCGAGAGTGATGTTATTACCCTTGTTTGGGATTTGTTACAATATTTCTCTCTTAAATAAACAAATGGCAATCCATTTGCCTTGTTCCAAAGAAAATATGACAGTCACAGCCGAGTTGAAAAGGGTAGAACTTATAACTCCACCTTACAAACTATACAAAAGCACAAGGGCTAATTGTTCATCAAGTTTACACAAAACCAAGATTGAAAGGGCAACAACATCTAACTGCAGCACTATTTTCGGTAGCCACAATCAAATGGATAGGTCAGGTCCATAGAATGAACATCCTGGGTCATAAAATTACTGGATAATGACCACAAGATGTTGTAAATAGAAGCCCGGCACGTACATAAGCCCTTTTGTCCAACTGAAACTCATTTTTTTGCTCTTCGGCATACCCATCCGTCAAAACCATGCTGCTGATAAACTTATCCTGATGGACAATAGTCACCTCGCCTTCAGCAGGAAGAATGTGACAAATCTAATGTTTGCATGGTTGGCCACATATCATTCTAGGGTAATTGTCTTCAATCGAATGTCATGAGAATTGAGAAATCCCGGTTCCTACAAAACCATCGATTGGTTATACCTTTATTACCCCCTCCTGTTACCTAAATAGACAGGAAGATTGAAAATAGTGAAGGTCTAAAAAAGAGTGACGAAAGAGCAACAACTAAACGGCTAATTCTAGTACACTATATGCGGGCTTCCAATGTGCGTGAAATTTTTGTATTCAACTTCTCCAAACATGGAAAGCATTGTAGTAAGCCAATAATCTTGTTAAGATGAAAACTATTCATATGGATATATAAGATCTTGACATAATCTAGCACCATTGATAGGCTATCCATGGACAAACTCTTCACTGAGCATAGAACATAATATTAGTTCAAAAATTGTACTCCAAGATGATATAGAACTTATGCACAGAAATTTAAAATGCATCTTATGATTACAAGTGTAGATGATAATATGTAGTACCTGAAGAACTGTGGAGCCAAACACCATCTTGGAATGAGCACAGAGATCATGTATTACACACAAGGTCTCCAGTTTAGGTCCAGAGACGACAATTATTTGCGAAGGTGAATAACAAGAATCAAGGTTCAACCTTTGAAGTGAAGGGGTATCTTTGATGGTGAGCTCCCTTCTGTCAAAAGAAATTCCAATTCTTACAAGGTTAGGCAACTTTATTTGGAGACAACTAATTCTAATTGTCAAAAGAAGCACCAAGCACTCTAGGGCCGGGCAACTGGAGTGGATGATGTTGCGCAATGAGGCCTCCGACATACGAACCCGCACAAGTGAAAGTTTTTTGAGAAGTGGGAGTCAAAGATTTTGGACCAGATTGTCTAGTAGGTTGCAAAGCGCAAAGGTGGTGGTGTGGAGAGAGGAGGAAAACCGCGATATGAACATCAGTGGTGAGGGAACAAGTAAATGGGCTTTGTTATGTGGCATGTGATTTCTGGGGGAATAGTAGAACTCATGCAACTATAGTTTTGTGAAATCAGGGGATTTCAGCTAGGTGTCTACCATGCATGGCATGCATGGTAGCATGCCGGGATGTAGAGGCCTTGAGCGGAGCCCTGGTGGGAGGAGATGATGGCTCCGGGGAGGTCAAAGTCATTAAAGAGAGATAGGCCGCGACAATCAAGATTAAGAGACATGGCGCACATTAGAGGGTGCCACCGACGTGCGTGTACTTGGGCACGGCACCCATCCTTGGTGGGGAGAAGGGAGATTATATCCCCAAGGATGGCGTGCGGGAGATCGTTGATGAGGTCCGCCCGAGATTCTTTGGGTTCCTCAGATCCAGGGGGTGGCCCTTGCCGCTTCTTCCCGCGCTGTCGGGTGCGGGTTCTACAATAGGCGTCGTCGCTGGCGGGAGCCTCATCTTCTTGCCGCTAGGGTCAGTCAACTCCATTTTCCTTGCGGGCATCGCGTCAAGCTCACGGATTGGAGCAGAGTAATGAATGATGAGCCTAGTTGTAGTGCGAGTGAAGAAGGGGAGCTGGGGTTTTCTGTAGTAGTGATGAAGAAGGGGAGCTTGGGTTTTTTTGTAGGAGTGAGGAGAGGAATTTGGGGTACGAGTGGAGCGAGATGACGTCAGGTTGGTGGGAGTGAGGAGGAAGAAGATCACCTATGTTCTTTTTGGGGGCGGAGTTCTAGGGAGCGCCTCTCATTAAGTAAATATATGGGCTTTGGAATTGATTTTATTACTTAGGGCAGATGGGCTCTTTTATCTTGCGCCCATAGATACAATTACTACCAGTACAATGGAGGCACTCTACAGCAACCCAGAAAAACAATTACTACTAGTACAGTGGGTACACTCTACATCTACCCAGAAAAACAATTACTACTTTTTTTTGAAAGCTTGGGACAGTGAGGGCAACCCCCCACTGACTTTGTATTACATCTCAACACACAAAATTACATGAGAGAGATTACATGGGGGGCAGAGTAGAAGTCCTACACAAAAGGGGTATAGGGGGGAGGAGACTAGACTAGGCTAATCACCCTATCAACAAACGGCACTAAAGCCTCTTTGATTATATGTCTCATCATGCCAAAATCTAGTTTGAATCTCTGGCTCCACCCATCAACGGTCGGCGTCACCCTCCTAAAATGTTTATTGTTTCATTCCTCCCAAATGCTCCACGAAGCAACAATGAAGATATCCATGAACATGAGCCCGTTCCACGAACTTTTGGCTGCATGCAAGAGTTGCACCCGATTGCCCTGTCTTGGCCAAGTGTTCCCCAGCTTCTCCCAACAAGCCGTACTGAACTCACACTGGAAAAACAGGTGTTCCACAGTTTCCTCAGGCGATCGATGGCAAAGAAGGCATGTGTAGTCGTCATCCCGCAGCTTCATGTGTTTTGTTTTGAGCAAACCACGAGTGTTTAGTCTGTCCGCAAGAAGCAGCCACCCAAACACTTTCCATTTGTTGGTGCACTTTGCTTTCCAGACCCATGCAAACTCCTCATCCGCTACCTCGCGCTGGAAACAGTGTAGGTAGAACTTGCTGGAGGCGAGCCCCTCCGAGCCCCAAACCGGATGCCAATCATCGCTCCCTTCGGTGAGCACCAAAGAGGACAAGGTGGCTTGCAAGGCCTCGAGCTCACCCCTAGCTTGTGTTGACAATGGCAGGTGAAAGTTTTGACCAAGCATAGGCGAAGTCAAGAGCCCTTGCATGGAGGCATCTTCATGTTTAGTGAATGAGAATAGCCGGGGGTGGCTGTCGGCCAGGATGCCACCATGCCAATCATCTTTCCAGAAGAGGGTCGAGCTCCCATTACGCACCACAACGGTCATGATGCCTCTATAAATAGGAGCCAGGCTCATGACATCTCTCCACCAGAACGACCTGCAGGGATCCAACGCATGTGGGACCAAACCCTCGTAGTAGGTTTTCCAAACGAGCTCAACCCATGGAATATGCATGCGGTTATAGAACTTGTGCAACTGTTTGAGCAACAGGCCCTGATTTTGGATCTTCAAGTTGATCACGCCGAGCCCCCCTTTGTGTTTCGGTCTGCACACTAGGTCCCAGGCCGCCAGGGAGACAGCCTTTAGGCCAGCGTCGGTGTTCTTGGCCCAGAGGCAGTAGCGCCGCAGCTTGTCCAAGTGATCAAGAATCTTTGGCGGCAACCTAATGGAGCACATTGCGTAGATCACCAGGGAGGTGATCATGGAGTTGACCAGTGTCAGCTTTGAGCCCAGGTCAAGAAGTGAGGCAGCCGTAGAGAGCTTGCACTCAACCGATGAGACTAAAGGCATGAGGTCTGCGACAGACGGCCGGGCCGTGCCCATGGGCATTCCAAGGTACGTAAAGGCATATAGCCAACCGAGCAGCCAAAAACATGTGCTAAACGCAAGGTAAAGTCCGCAGCCATGTTGACAGTAATAAGCATGGATTTCTGAAAGTTGATCCGCAAGCCCACCGAGGATGCATAGTCTTGCAGGATGGTTTTGATGGTACCGGCCTGAATCTCATCACCGAGCAGCACCAAGATTGTGTCGTCGGCGTACTGGATCATGGGGTAGTCCTCATTTCAGGTGGGGATGGGCGGCTGGATGGCACCGGCTCTATATGCATCGTTGATGGCCGCTTGCAGCAGATCAGCCGCGAGCACGAAGATAAGAGGAGAAAGCGGATCACCTTGGCGCACACCACGCAAGCAGAAAAATTGCCTTCCCGGGGTCCCATTGAGGAGAACAGAGGACTTAGCGTCGAGAACAGGCATTTAATCCACCCAAGCCATCGATCATCAAAGCCCATACACTTCATGATGTCCATCATCGGGGCATGTTCGATCGTGTCAAAGGCTTTAGCAAAGTCTAGCTTCAGTATCGCAATCTGACGCCCTGATGCTTGGCACTGATGAATGAATTCATACGCCCAAGCAACACAGTCTTGAATCGACTGTCCTTTCAAAAAACCATACTGATTTCGGTGGATGATCTTGAGAACGACGCGTTGCAGGCAGTTCGCTAGCAGCTATGTCAGAATCTTAAGGCAGCAGTTCAACAGTGTTATTGGGCAATAATCATTCGTAGTTTCAGGCGACTGGATCTTGGGGATGAGGGTGATAAACCCAGTATTTAGACTCTCAAGGTCCAGCGTACCTGCATGAAAATCGAAACATAGACGATAAAAGTCCTCTTTGATAATGTGCCAACCCGACTTGATGAAGCTGCCACTAAAGCCATCAGGGCCTGGAGCACGATCCGCGGGCATCTCTTTGATCACTTGATCTATTTCCTTGCGGGTGAAGGGGGCAGACAAATCTTGAAGACCATCAACTTTTTTGATGATCCGAGGCAGGTCGAACTTCATGCTAGTTTGGTCAGAGCAGCCAAGTCTTTCCTTGAAAGCTTGGAAAAGCACCGCCTCCTTTCCGACGCGATCATGAATTATTGAGTCGTCATGCAGCCGGAGAGAGGCAATATTTTTCCTGCGATATCGTTCAGTGGGCACTCTATGGAAGAATTTGGTATTGCCGTCCCCAAATTTGAAACATCTGATGGTGAAACGCTTTTTCCAATACTGTTTTTTGCAGTCCAGCAAGTGGAGAAGATGATGCTTCAGGATCAACCAGAAGTTGGTCTCGGGGGTAGATAGTCCTCTCCGTTCATCTAGGCCATCGAACTCCAGGAGGGTTTTGTTGCAGTTATCGATGAGCATCGAGAGTTTAGAGCTTTTTTTGCACCACTGCTTGAGATCATACCGCAGCGTCTTGAGCTTTTTACACAACATTGTGGCTGTGTTCAAAGCGTGACAGCGTTTAGCCCACGATCTACTGACTACGTCGAAGAACCCAGGCTGATGGATCCAATAATCCTCAAAATGGAATAGTTTGGATTTGGGTATTTTAGATTGGATGCTCACATAGTTTGGATACGTGGTCTGAGGTCGGCTTACCCAGGGGGCATAGCGACTGTGTTGGGATATTTTGCAGCCCAGTTAACTAAAGTAAAATGCCAATCTAACTGTTCAAGCAAAGGGTCTGACTGCATGTTGCTCCAGGTAAACGAGCGGCCCTTGATCGGGAGCTCAACGAGGGATTGCCTTCTAATGAACTCATTAAAAAGCAACATATCATTAGCGTCACCCCCTCCCCTGTTACGGTTATCTGGTGCACGAATGAAGTTAAAATCGTCGAGGATGAGCCAATCTTCACTGTTTGGAATATCAAGGTCGAACAACCACGTAGTGAAGAGAGATCTGTTGGGATCAACGCAAGGGCCATAGATATTGACTAATGTCCACGAGTCATTATATTGTGTCGAGGTGAGCTTGACCCCAAGAGCAAAAGATTCAGAAAAGATTCTCACACCAGAAAAACACGGAGCTCATCCAAACAGTAATAAGACCACCAGAATTCCCAACAGAGGGCACAAATTCGAACATATCAATTTTTTTAGGACAGAACTGCTTCACATACGAAGCATCAAAAGAGACGCGCTTAGTTTCTTGGAAACAAACAACTGAACACCTGCTAACATCGATAGCATTACGAATCGCCAGCTGCTTCTCTTCAGAGTTGATTCCACGCACGTTCTAGTATAACACGTTCCACTGTTTATTTGGCGACATCCGTCCTAATTCAGCTTCGGATCAGCCCTCCCTTGATCACCCACGAGGAGCTTCTAAGGAGTAAGATCAGCAGGTGGGATTCCACGCATCGCAGAGCCAACATATTGAAGCTGTTGGATAGGAGTTGGTGGGGGTACCCAATCATCCGATGCGGGAGGGGTTGTGATCAGCAGATTGGTGCAAGGAGCCGTGGCAGTGGAGGAGCAGACGACCGAGGGCGCACCCCTTGGCTTGACCTTGGACTTGGCCTTCTTCACATCAGTGATCTGTGGAATTCTGAAGCCATCATATTTCGTGGAGCGGGAGCTACATCGCAGGCAGGCAGTGTCAATGGGGGCTATCTCCGCCTAAACCATCTTCTAAAGATATTGGGTATGGGATATGCCAACCGAATTTTTAGTCATCAGAGAGACATGAGCTTCGTCAGTTATAGCAAGCAGCAGGCCATCATAGTCCAAAGCAGGTACTGAAAGTTGTGTCACATGCCCTTCCCAGATTTCTGACGGAATGATGACAGGAATATCAAAGCGGATTGCCAAGGGGCCCGCGGGAACATCCTCAGCACTCCTGACTGAAACAGCAGCCCAGACTACAGCAGCAAATAAAGCAAGAGGGTTTAAGGGCAAGCAGCCCTGATACAGCACTGGTGCAGAGCAAAATTCAGGTCCTTCTATGCAACGAGTAAACCTGCCAAGAGAGATTACCCAGAGGAGCTCGAGAAACGCCCAACCTCCCTCCACATTCACCATCAAAGTATGGGAGAAACCTGCAGCACGAACAAAGTGAACTCCAGAAACTTGTCTGCCATTGACGAGAGCATCAGCGGCTTCCTCCACCTCCGAGTAAACTGACCATTCATCCTGGGGATCATCAGAAAAGTTGTTCTCCTGCTCGACTCCATCCATGAGCGAAGGGTCAGAGTATTGAAACAGAGTTCTGAAACTGAACCCTCTGTAAGGAGCGGGTGCCACTGGCCAAACCCCCAACCATCATTCTGCACTTGCTGTTGTGGTGGAACCTGCTGTTCCCAAACAGCATCAATCTGTTGCTGCATCAACTGTTGGTGGTCAAGCAGCCATTGTTGAGCATCCGTCAGGTAGGGAAGTTCATACGGATGTGGTGATGCATTCATAGGCGGGGCCTCATCCTCGGTGCCAACAAGTCCTGGTAGGACATCTCTACCGTTGAGAATATATACTGGAACTGACCAGGATCTGCCCATGTCCGGGAGGGTGCTTGTACGTTTGACAACCAGGCTGTGCGGCACCAGAGCGATGTCATTGATAAGAACTCTAACAAGAACTCTCTCTTTGTTCTTCCCCGGTTTGTGCCAAAGATCAAGTTTACCAAAACAATAGACCACTTTATTGATGTAATGATCCGTCTGATAGTCCATTGGGAAGGCCAGGAATAGAACCCAAGCAGTATACTGAAAAGGGCAAAGACGCATATTCTCTCCTTCGTCATGTGGCACAAAAGAGAAGATCATGTCCTCATCCACAGGGTCTAACTGATGAGGACTTTCCTGGATAAATTGGTCCCTGAGGGTAACATTCGCAAATGCAACCATGCCAACCCCAATGGGGTACACAAAGGAATCGGGAACTTCGAGATGGAAATCCTCAGTCATGATGCGGACAACTTCACTCAGCACCAATTGCTTCTGATGGTCAGGAACTGGAGGGGTAGCAGTGACAATGGCGTACCTTTCATGGCTGAGCGGCGGGTCGTCAACCACGATCATATTGCGTGCAAGGCGATTGTCCGGGCCTCGCTCGATATGGGCTCCCATCGGCACGAACTGGAAGGGGCGGGCCGGTAAGTTGGCCATGGGAGCGGGGTCGGACGCACTTGAAGCAGCAGCTGTCGGCGGTGGATTGCAAAGAGAACTGCCTTGCTGCTCGTTGGACGACAGGGGTGGCGGAATAGGGAAGTGACGAGGGGCTGGAAGCGGAGGCATCAAGCCTATAGCATTCAGCGGAAGGGCCCCAGATTCTGGCCTCGTTTTTGGTCGCCAAATCCGTTTAATTTTTGGGAAGTGAGATTTCCTCTTACGTGTCCTGTGCATAGGATTTGTTGAGGAGATATGTTGCCGCTCCGTCTTCTTCTTGCGCCAAAATAATCGCAAGCTCTTGCCCTCGAAGCAGGATAGTGAATCATGGCCCAAGCAGGAACAACGGGTGCAGTAAAACAGACCTGGGCAGGTATCCCTATGGTGGCCCGGGTTGTTGCAAAGAGTATAAACCTTAGTGGGCTGGACCGTGGGTATCCTCACACAGAAGCAGGCCCTCTCAAAATTGTGACACGAGTCACAGAGCTTCGCATCACACTGGGCCACCCGATGGCCCTGGGCCCAGCATCTAGAGCAACGCCCCAACAAAGTATGAATGATTTCCGTAGGCGGCAAGTCAATCAAATCACAGATTTGTCGGATGCTTGTCTCCTCATAATGAGCCTGCCGTAGATCCAAGATACGTTCCAAAATAGCAGAAGGAATGTCCCGCCAATTGCTCTCCCTGCGATCCTTACCAATGAATTGTTTGGAAAGAAAATTAGCGTTCCTCGAGGAAAGAGGAATTTCCAAACAACCAAACTGAACTGTAGCAATGATCGGCAGTTCATCCTGGCCATGATGATCATCCAAGGCTGGATAATCAACTTCTTCAAAAGAAGTGAGCAAATTTGTAGATGAAGGTTTTGAGAAACCAAACTTCGCCAATACACTAGTAGTAGAAATATCTTTGGAAGAACTTTGCTCAAGAAATCCCAGGTTTGATCGAATAGCTTTAGGAGCACGAGACCATAATTCACTGATTTCATGCGGTGTACCCCAACGATCAGAATTATCCCATGGAGCCGTCCAAGGTTGTTTGAATAACCCAAAATGGCACACATAGTCTGGCCAAATTCTATCCCTTAGGGCATAGATAAAATGACCAACTTTGTTTGATGCCATTGAGAAATGAAATTTTTTTGCACCAAGATGGGACACATTGAAACTAGACGCAAGGCCCCCAATACAACATTGCAAAGCCAAACCAACCGAATCAAAAGAGAGGGGGAAAGAGGCTGAGGAGAAAGTGACCACCAAAAAGAATTCCTTGGTGTTGGGAGATGGAGAGAAATGCACTGTGGATCTGAACCTCCTACGAACCTGATCCTCGACCTTGAGGCCGGGGTTGAAATCCCAATGGAGTAAACCATCCATGATGCCCGCATAGAGTTCATGCAAAAAACAATTACTACTAGTACAGTGGATACAATACTGCTATTCTGGCTCCTCCTCGGTCGTCGAAACATCTCCCTCTACTGACTGCCGTTTTACTTTGGTTGTCTGACATGCGGGCCATGCAGCACGCGGGCCCAAATTGCATCCGCCAAATTAGAAGCCGGTATGCAGGCGGAGAGCACCCCGATCGTAGCATAGCAGTAACGAGCCATCATATCACAAAAAACCACCTCGCCACAGTCTAAGTTGGACAGACGAAGCAACCATCATTTCACTCTTTGTTGAATTCCCTTCTCCCTCACTGTCTTCAAGAAATCCAACACTCTCTCCTACCATTGTTCTTCTCTCCCAATGAAAGGAAGGTAAGACGATACGTGATGTTGGTATATTTTCTTTCAAAAAAACATTTTTGCAAAGCAGTAACCGATCCTCACTCTCTTTTTTGTTTCATTGTCATTGCGATTGTGTTTTCCTTTCAGTTGTCTCGTATTTGCCAGTTTCATTATGGACCAAGGAAGAACCAGGCAAAGATCTGCCAATGTTGAAGCAGACGCGGGAGGCTGATCCCCATGAGATAGAGAGCTCCAAAGAGATGGAGGCCACCATCGAGCCGACCCCAGATACACTCACGACCACTACTGAGATGGTGAATGCCCTGTTTGAGGTTACATCCCTCGTGGCCCTGCAGGTGCAATTTCCCCCCTTCGAGGATGTGTCCCCCCCCCCCCCCGCTAAGCTGCACAAGGTGATTTTCTTCTTTGTCGATCTTGATTGTGGTTTTTCATCTAAGTATGTGGTGATAAATAATGCAAGATTTTATTAGCTCCAATGCCATGCAACCTTCCCTGTCATGCATACTTTTGACTCTACATAGTGGTTTAAATAACTTGGGTTTTTTATACTGGAAAGTAATTCAAATTTTGTTTCTGTTTCAATTAGAGCCCTGATGCAGACAAGGATTGTGTGGTTGTACATGTCACTTGCTATGAGGCGGGTGACCCAAATATACGCACAGGGAAAACAAAGTTCTTAGGCTATTGGATCCCGAAATCCAGTTGCACTGATGCAAAAGTCGAGATGTATTCCAGCCACACTGTTGTCAGGCATGTTGTCCAGGGTGTACTGAAGCACAAGAAATTCAATGCTACTCATTCATTTGTGAGGCATACTGTTCTTGTCAAGCTTACGCAGGAAGATGACGTGGCATGCCTCGACAATCAAGTTTATGAGTGGCAAGGCCACAGGGTTATCTTCAAGAAGGTTGACAAGATTGAGCTGCTGCTGGACGTCATCGATGATGTTCATGGCAAGGCCCATCCTGTGTCCATCCCAAATTATATCGTGGCATGGAATAGTTGTCCCAACTAGTGTTTAAAAGTAGTTTGAATTGTGTTCAATTATCCGAACCTTGCCAATTATCGAGCCCTCTGGGGGGCGGGTTAGTACTCTATTTGAATCCGTTTATGGGAACTACTGCTACTTCTGTGTGCCCGTGAATCATGTGAGAACCCTCGTATTTGTTGTCGTAGATGCATCCTCACTACTTTTTTCATGCAATATGGCATGGTAAGACATGAGTTGCCACGATTTATCATACGAGCAGTATGTGTTTGATGAAATAGAGTACTTGTTTGACAACTATGCGCCGACGTTTACATACGACATGTAAGGCTAGTTAAGTACTTGTAAACACTCTTGGTGCTACCCAACGTGTAAGCAGTTGTGGAAAACACGCCACATTGACTAGCTCACAATCAATACTGTGCTCTTTGACATATAAGCAACTACGTATCTTGTTACAGTGGTTCATGCAGTTAACTGAGGCCACAATGTAAAATTCAAATGTTCACACGTAGTCCAGCATTCATGTGGAACATTAACATTAAACTTGCCTTCATAAAATACTTGAAAAGCATAAATTCAACAATTTTATACATCTCAATGATTCATAGAACATAACCAACATTTACTAGATCACATAAAAAGACAAAGTTGTGAGAAGGTTTACAAATCAGGAAAAACCAAGCAAGGCTGCTCTAAGCAAAGGGCCTCCCTAGGCAGGCTTTAATTTTCTAGAGTTCACTCTGGTTTTTCTTGTTGCCACCATCCAGGGTTAGGTTATCTCATTCCAGAATAACCAATTATAATTGTATTCTCAGTTAGAATACTGAACTGAACCATGTAGTGGACTAACCATCTGAACTTCTTGTGCAGATCCACTAAATTTAAGCACCACTATTTGCAGAAATAAGAAGACCACAATGCCTCTTGTCTGTGCACCTGTCACAAAAACCTCCACGCAGCCATGCCAGCTAGTCCTCTGTCCATCCTTGATCTGGGAAAAAGTGCATTCTGGATGAGGATGCAGTTGTTTTCACTCGTCCCTGCACTGCAATCATTAAGTAAACATACAAATTAGCTTCTTTTTGATTGCGTTGGTCATTCTACCTAGTTACTACCAATGTAGGAATACATGGAACACGAGCAGATAGACGACGATAACTAGGAATAGTCCTCTCATTTTGTGTAGTTCTACTAAAACTGAGGTGTGTACTTCTAATTGCACAAATAGAAACGATATGGAGACAGACATCCCTGTTTGCGTAAATATGAATTATGGTTATTTAAGTAGTGACAGTTACTTGCAGTGACATATGATTAACAACAACATCTATTGTGTCATACTTGGCACTAGATTGATGGTAGGAAGAAGTGCCATTAAGTAAGACGTAGCATCACATGACATCACATCAACACTGCCACTAGATTAACATGCAGAACAATAACATTAGTATTACTGCCATGAGAGTAGCACATGGTCAGTAAATGTGTAATCAAATTTGTGCAGTTCCACTGGTATGAAGCAATGTTAGCGATGTGAGATTTATGTGTTACTGCAAAAACACAATCCACGGGAAAAAGCAAGACAGAAGCACTTCATAAAATGGTGGTGTCATGGCTTCAATTTATCGACGGCACTAGACTAACAGCAACATTGCTTAATAGTGACCTTAGGTGGAATTTCTTCATGCTTCATGTCATTTTACATTAACGGTAGTGATAAGGGCGTAGGGACAGCAGGGGCATAAAGTGGTGAGGCAGATGTGGTTGCCAAGAAAGGCAAACATTCAGGCAACATGTTTGCATTTGTCCCATTTTTATCTCCTCGGCTACATTTTCCTATGTGAGCACAGGAAATCTAGACCTACTCATTCTCATTTGCATTGTCCCCCAACACCACTCACTTTCTTTCCTTTTCCGACCAAGAGACATGTCCACTTCCCCACCCTTTGCCATCCACATTGCTTTCTTCCCCTTTTCAACCAAGAGACCGATTGGGTAGCCAATATCTACTACTTTCCCCTGTTTCATCTTACAACCAAGTCCTAGATTCATGCTACATATTTTCCACTTTCTTCCCTGTTTGAACCAAGTCTTAGATTCGACTGTGTGAACTAGCTTTACCTCTAATAATAGTAAAAGTCTAGGAGGCTTTGGAATAGCCGACGAAAGTAGAAAAAGATCTGCATGCAGCCACGTGGGGAGCTCGGGCCGTAGAGCAAGGCCGGTTTCAAAGGAAGATATACCTGAGGGTCGTCAGGATGTGGCAACGACGGCTTGGGAGGCCGCATCTTGGCCACAATACCGCAGGAAGGAAGAAGGGGCCGGAGGACCTCTCAAACCGGTGCTGTCTTAGAGAGATGACACATCTGCTGATCGATACACGCGAGCAGCTGTTGGTCTCCTCCATCGCCGCTGACGAATGCCTGGACGATGCACCCGTACCCCTGCCCCGGCCGAGGTGGTCTGGCCGGATCTGTGACAAGCGCTGAGCAGAGAGAGAGAGAGAGTGTGTCCACCTATATTTTGTTAGATCTGTAGAGCATGAAAGAGTGAAAGAGAGGAACCCTAGTAAAGCAAGCATCGAGGCTCCTGCATATTAGGAGGGTAGGGAATTAGGAGGTCACGTATTTGGAAGGAAATATTAAGTCTCCATAAATATGACACGTATATATATATAGGCTATTCTGTTACGTGTAACATAATATTATTCTATTACCCTTTTTGAACTGACGGTTTCAGGTGGTTGTACTGATGTTTTCGAAGCGGTTGAACTGATGCTTTCAGTTGTGTTTGATCGTCTTCTTTAGTTCAAAAACTTTTTGTAATTTTATTGTCGGGACAGGGAGTGTAATATATAGTTGGAGAGCTCTTGACAACCATATTTCAAGTATATTGAACGTTTTTGCAAAATCATTATGGTTTAAGAGCAGTTTTGAAAAAACCGTTTTTTTTCAAAATCGAAAACGTGAATCATATTTTGGACTCAATTTTCAAACGGTTTGTCGGAATTGAGCAAATAAGATGGTGTTGGAAAGCTGGTGAAAATCCGCATCTTCCATATATGTATTGTTTTTTCTAATTATATATAATTTAAAAGTAATTTGAAAAACGGTGAAATCCTGGGCGAAATGTATTTTCACGTTTTTTTTGCAAACGGTTTGTCGGATTGACGCAAATGATACGACGTTGGAAAGCTACAGAAAATGTGCAACTTTTTTGTATTGAAATGTTTTTCTAATTCCTTACGGATTAAAAACGAATTCGAATACGGTCAAATTTGATTTTGAACATGATTTTTTTAAAAGTTTGTCCAAATGGGGCAAATAATATACCGTTGGATAGCTATCGAAAATGCGAAACTTAGTCATGTTGAATCTTTTCTCATATTTGCAGCCGCTGAAGAGTAATTTGGATAACGGTGAGACCCATCATGGTGTTTTTCCCTCAAAAAAACAGAATACTCGTACTGTTATATTTGTGTGTTTGTACTGAGGTATTTTTCACAGTAGTTTTGAATGGTTCCAAAAAAGTACTTGAACGGATGTCTATATGATTTTGTACTGAGCGTGTTTCCACGTACTAGACTTTACTTTGTATTTATTTAAAAAGTTTTCAATACGGCAAGACACATCCCGTTGTTTTCCCGTCTGATAAACAAAGTACTCGTACTGATAAATGTGTGTGTTTGTACTAAGCTATTTTTCACAATCCGGAATGTTCAGGGGGTTGATCACTTGAACTTGTAGAAATGTAACTTTTAGGTTTTGTTTAAAATGTGTTTCGACGTGTCATCATTACCGAACTTGCATGGTTTATATACTTGAATTGGCTGAATTTTCTTCTCCAAGAAATGTTGTTTTGTTTTGTGATAGTAACCATTGATGCAACAATCCATACCGAATTTGATATGCCCTTTGAACTGATTATAAAATAATACTGAACTGTTGGACATATGGTAACGCATGAAAACAATTACATAATCATCCACGGGTTGTAACTATTGCAAACAATTATCAAATGCTAAGCTACAGTCTGTACACTTCTTTTCTAAAATGTATTTAAAAAAGTCACACAATCTTCTATGGAACAGAGGAAAGATTTTTGTTTGTAATACAACATAAATGCTTGCTTAAACATATGTTGCACATCCTCGCAACCGGCAGCGAAGCATGCCGTTGTACTGCCAAGGCAAGTACTAGTCATCAGCACTAAAAAATTGTACAAGTATATATTGCGACATTCTACTGTTCCATATAAGCAAGATATTGAAGATAAGATTCCAAACAATTGTTAGGAGCATCAGAACTCAAAGATACTAGTCATGGAGATCCTTCAAATCGGTGGCACTGACGGGGTGTTAGAGGATGGTCGTGAGCCTGCAAATCCAGTGAGGGAACTGAAACCAGCAGTAGCAGAGTACTTTGTCAAACCAGGATTGCGTATACACGTTTGTTGGAATGGAGCAGTGAAGTCTCACTAGCAGTACTTTTCATGTAGTACTACATGGACTTGCTGTTAAATATACATGGACCCGCTGTTAAATACACATGGAACTGACCGTTTTCTAACCTGAGAACTACAGAAAATTAGCAAAAGTGAGCCGCCAAATTCTATGTAGAAGTGCAGAAATTAAGACATCAAAAGCTTAAACAAAGTAGCTGGAGTTTTTTTAACACATCAGCATTTGAACTTCTAGTTGTTCTTGTCCTCGGAACAAAGTACCTTCATTTTTAACCACCGCAAATAAACTCTTAAATACTTATGGCAAGCATATTTGAGCTGATGTATCCTTTTTTTAGCTATTGAATTGCTAACCACCACAAATGAACTCTTAACTACTTATGAGTTTTTAAATGCATAATACAATGGGAAATGGGTTTCAATCATATGCTAGAAGATGCCCCATGCAAAAACTAGAAATATGAGTGAGATGAAAAGAGTTGTACAAGAGTTGTTTCTACAAGAATCTACTCAACCTACAAAGACTACACCCACCGATCCATGTATCACTCGCTCCCTCATGTCCCCAACTCCATAATATGTACTAGCAGCTAACCTTAATACCGCAGACTTGTTGATCAACATTTGCCCACATTCCACTTGTTGAATGAAGCCATGAATGCGTCCCTGAGAATAAAACAGACCAGATGAGAGGACGGTAACACACAAGATTGAGTTCCGGTTCAGGTGTTTGTAAGTTAGTGAAACATGTGACAAAGAACTGAACTCAAAAAACAAGATTTTTGGAGATGGAAGAAGGCGTCAGACATCGGGTGAACCTGCTACCCCTACTCCTGCGGACTGACGGCTCCGGTGTAGTGGAGCTGATGGAGGCGTGGTTCACGAGCAGCGGCTTGGCGCACCGAGATTTGGCCTCTATAGGGGATCCGCTACCCCTACTCCTGTGGACTGACGGCTCTGGTGAAGTGGAGCTGATAGAGGCGGGGTTCACGAGCAGCGGCTGGGCGCGCCAGGATTTGGCTCTATAAAGATGAAGTGCAAATCACATTAAACGTGAACTAAATATCTTCCTAGCAACCTCATCCAATTGCATTACTCATAATATGATCTATAGAGAGACTTACATCCCAAATAAAATACATGTAGAGATGTGCGGCCACCAGCTTGTTTATATCTGAAATTTTTTAAGAAGCCAATGAACTTCAGCATGACAAGTAGATCAATACATCATGCAACTTACGTTGTTGCTTAACTCTAAACACATGGTCAAAATTCCAGTCACTAAAGAACTATAACAATAAAGCATTACCACACTGATTTACTTGTTTCACTATTAAAAATGGGTTTCAAACACAACTTCTAAGCAGACAGTGCTTACTTTTGCTCTCCCACTTCGAGTGAACAGGCAAAAACAAGAACGCATTACTTGCGCTAACAATCCGGAAATCCAATGAACACAAAAAACATTAGAATTATTCCGATACCTCGGGCGAATGGCTCTGCATATGTTGCTTTTTAGATGCGTCCGTTGGACTGATCTCCTTCTCCCATCTGGACGGATAAATTGTAGAACTTGCATGTCGATGTCACAAAACTCACACTTTGGACGGATCTCCTTCTTCCATCTGGACTGACAGTTGCAGAACTTCCATCAGGCAACTCACGAAACAAGCACGAATACAGCGATATCAACGAGAAATCGTGAGGGGGAGGCGTGGTCGCAGTGGTGGATGAACTTGCACGAATACAACATGGAAAAGCTTATGTAATTGGACTTACAACCGACAAGTAGATGTAATGAACAGAATACAAATACTCGTTGTAATATACACAAATAACATGGAAACACAGATGAAATCAAACTTATGATTGAAGCTACTTTGTAAGTTGTACTGATATAGCTAACATAGAGAAATTTTCATCTAGTGGACTTTAACATTATATTAGAAAAAGCGAGCTACAGAATAAACAACTAGATTATAATAGAAGCATTGGCTTATATTAGAAACAATGAGTTATGTAATAAACAACCAGATGTGAATTTGTTTCAAGCCAAGTTTGCTATTTTTGAATTTGATGCATGTTGCACTATAGGACTGCTACTGGTTTGCATGTTGGACTTGAGTACTTTTAAATTGTTTGCATAGTTTACTCTTGAAATCTCCACCACAAAAGAACACATCTGCATTACCAATCACATATAGCAAAACTAAACTTCCTGCATCTACTGTTGTTTTTACGGAGTGGACTTATGTTTTCTTATGTACTTGAACTGAGATAAACTATGCTTTGTATTTTGATGCTCACACTAGCTAGGTCTGTAGAAGTTGTTCCATGAGTTGTTATGCAAGTGGAAACACAGAATCTTTTAGAGCTCAATTTCTTGTGGAGGAAGTGGAAGAAGGGCAGTCCCAGTGCATGTAGCTCCCGCTTGCGCAGGGTCTGAGGAAGTGGAAGAAGGATTAACTAATATTTGGTCTTGACACAATAAGTATATTTGAACCTAGACAATTTAACTGGTTGAACTGAGACAGTCAAACTAGTTAGCATACACACACAGCCGACAATTAGCATACACACACACAACCAGCCACACACCTAGGACCGTCTCTTCTCCACAATTTGCACCAGCGATGTAGCAACACAGAAAAAATCTGAAGGAGTCGTCACTGTCGTCCTCCTCGCCTGGAAGATGTACTCAAAATGCACGCTAAAGTGACCTGAAGAACCACCAATTGTTGAACTGAAATACACAAGAGAAGGAGCATTTACATCCAGGGTAACTCTATGTTACACAACAATAACTGAGCATATATGTCTATAAGTTGAAGGGTAACGGACCTCAAGATGCCATTTCCTCTCAGCCTTATACATCTTCCTTCCAACATTCATCTATTTTTGAGTTGCTGCCTTCGATTTTTTCAACAGAAAATGGACCGAAATTTCAAAGATGAACTAAAAAAGATGAACACAATTTGAATAGAGATGGATGATGGAAAATGATGAGCAACATGTTTGCTTCTCTTCCTGGCCTAAACTGTACAAACACAAAGGATCTGACCCGGCATAGCTAATTGAGATCTCTAGCTAATTAACCCAGCCACAGGCCACATCCCATCACACAACACTTTGCATACACACATTTATCTATTCCCTGAAATTCTTTAACTGAAGTTAAGATTAACAAGTTTGAGATTATCAGTAGTACACCCACCATACCAAGTTCCGAACTGAACCTCTTGGCGTTCAAAAGTTCAGAAACTGAACCTCTTTTGTAGTTCTGCACGTGCGCTGGGTTGTCGGGGCGGCATTGAACCGACACTCATGGCGGACGTGAACGGCCTGCGGTGTCGGAGTTGAATGGCCTACGCGCTGGAGTGCGGGGCGCGTAGCTGGCAGGAGGCTCGGGCAGCGGCGGGGCGCGGGGTGGTCGGGCGGCGGCGGGACGCGGGCGGTGCACGGGATGGGAGGCGGCGGTGGGGCGCGAAATAAAATAAGTGCACAAGAGATATTTCTTTAGCAAGACATTTTCACGGAACAGGCAAACCAAATTTTTCAATGAAATTTTTTAGGTTTATGTGTTCAAACTTGCAAACTTTCCGAACTAGTACTTAGCTCGCTTGTCATTTTCCACTTCACTATGGGATCAGAAGTGCACAACATATACAAACATTAACACAAGGATCAATTGGGGCAAACAACAGAACACAAAACTAAACATCAAGGAGATAAATAGCAACAGTCTTTGAATTGAATTAAAATTCTAATTGAACTAGATTAAATTTAGAAACTGAACCAAGTGTGTCACGAGTTAGTAAATGTGGATGATCATTCCATTTGCTATCTATCTATCTATCTCACATCACCCTGCTGCAGCAACAAACAGCAGCAGCACATAAACACGCACGCACAACAAGTAGCTAGCAAGCAGCAGGGGCTTCAGGAAACGGGAGACATCAGCCAACAGCACACAGTACTACCATTTTCTGAACTCTCCTTTTCTTTGATCTTTTTATTCCTCGGACTTCCACCGATGAACCCATGAACTTATCTGCTTTTATAATATTAACTTTTTCAGAATAGTCATACCATGTGTATACAGCAAGAGTGCCTCAGAATTCCATACTTAATTATTTCACAACATGTCACGTATTCAGTGCAACCAAGGTAGAACGAAAAATCTAAAATCCTACTACAGCAATATAGCGAACATATGGCGGGCATGCATTTTATGTGCTACCCACCACCCAAGGTTAATTCTCCTAAAAGAACGAGAGAAAACTAAATCCCTAATTAACATGTCAGATCAATAGATATGTTCTCAGCTTGCTGTACAAGATCAAAGCAATAAATAGGACTATTACAAAGTACTAGTTAAAGTGCGTTAACTTGCCTTAGGCACAGAGGCATCCTTGAACTTGGCCGTCCACGAGAATGTACCTGAACCCGGTGTAGACTGGTAGTTGAACTTGCTAAACATCCACACTAGCACCAGTAGCAGAAGCCGCGGTGTCGGTTTGGTGCTTGACATGTAAGACAATCTGAAAACACACACAAAGGTGAACTAAATTTTTCTCTCTCGAATTTAGCTTGATCTTCTGCAACAAACCAAAAGAAACTATAGTCAGTAGGAATCAGCAAAATGAACTACAAAATTTATCTAATCAAAACTAGACGAATTAGCAAAATTGAACTATTTTTTGCATAACATAGCTGGGTGAGGAAGAAAAGCAACAAAGCAAATTTCATGGGGAATTAACCTATATTCGATTTTTGCGTATGGAAAAGAACATCCGAACGTTTGAGACAGTAGTGTGTGAACTTCTCAATTGAGCATTTTCTTCCTAATATTTTTGTGATCGAAAATATAGAAGAGTGTAAAATAGGATGTCTACTTTCCTTAACCAAGAACTTGAACTTCACGTGTGTTCATGTATACTGTTCTTTTGAATTCCCTATCAAATGATTGGTTTCAGTAGCCTAAAAAACTGGCTCAACCTCATATGTACAAAACTGAATTTGGTTCGACCTTCACACATATGAAGTTTGAACTTCACTCAAAAGCTAAATAGTTCTACCACGCACATACAAGCAGAAAATATGGCAAAATTGGTCCTGTTTAGACATATATCAAGAAAATATTTAGAGATCCCCGTTCAATTTTTTTGTCTATGAACTGCCAAGCGAGCAGCGAATTTAAATGAAGATGATGAGATGAAGAAACAGGACCTTCAGGTGTTGGCGAAGAAGAACGGCCGACGAGTTAGTAGCGGACTGAGGAAGAAGGCCACACGGGAGGAAGCAGGGGGGCCGTGCCGGCGATGAGTCGGCAGTGTGGAGGGCAGCTTCAAGCGGCGGTCAGCAGGGGATTGGGCGACACACAGGCGCATCACCGCCATGACCACCACATTGCGTTGCCGTCGTGGTCAGGCAGAGGATAGGCACGACTCAATGGGGGTGTACCTTCTCTACCTATTTTGTTTTTACCACGAACTTGCCAGGTTTTGGAGTTCGAACTTTCTATGTGATTTTTTTCGAACTTTTCCAAGTTTTCATTTAAATTCGTAGACATCAGCAAATTGTTGTCTTATATAGGTCTCAATGAAACTCTTTTTAAATTTCTTTTTGTACATATTTTCTGGTTTCTGGTCTTAATCTTATTTCCCAACAATCTGTTCTTGGAGCTGGTGTAAATTCATGTTTGATCTTACTAGCTCTTGGTCATAAGAACTCAAGAACGAGATGGAACTAGAGAAATATGACATGTCAAATATGGCAAAAAAAAGTACAAATAAACTGTTTGTCAGATGGGCAAATGTACAAGTTCGCATAAAAAGCACAAGTTCATGTATAGTAATATTGAAGTACACAAAGATACCTATATATAATTTATGTACTTTGAAATAGTTTGTTTTCTTTCCAAAATACTTCATTTGTTTTGAAATATGAACTTCTATATTTATTTCCTTAGAACTTATAACAGAGTACAACAACAACAACAACAAAGCCTTTAGTCCCAAACAAGTTGGGGCAGGCTAGAGGTGAAACCCATAAGATCTCGCAACCAACTCATGGCTCTGGCACATGGATAGCAAGCTTCCACGCACCCCTGTCCATAGCTAGCTCTTTGTCGATACTCCAATCCTTCAGGTCTCTCTTAACGGACTCCTCCCATGTCAAAATTGGTCGACCCCGCCCTCTCTTGACATTCTCCGCACGCTTTAGCCGTCCGCTATGCACTGGAGCTTCTGGAGGCCTGCGTTGAATATGCCCAAACCATCTCAAACGATGTTGGACAAGCTTCTCCTCAATTGGTGCTACCCCAACTCTATCTCGTATATCATCATTCCGGACTCGATCCTTCCTCGTGTGGCCACACATCCATCTCAACATACGCATCTCCGCCACACCTAACTGTTGAACATGTCGCCTTTTAGTCGGCCAACACTCCGCGCCATACAACATTGCGGGTCGAACCGCCGTCCTGTAGAACTTGCCTTTTAGCTTTTGTGGCACTCTCTTGTCACAGAGAATGCCAGAAGCTTGGCGCCACTTCATCCATCCGGCTTTGATTCGATGGTTCACATCTTCATCAATACCCCCCTCCTCCTGCAACATTGACCCCAAATACAGAAAGGTGTCCTTCCGAGGTACCACCTGGCCATCAAGGCTAACCTCCTCCTCCTCACAGCTAGTAGTACTGAAACCGCACATCATGTACTCGGTTTTAGTTCTACTAAGCCTAAACCCTTTCGATTCCAAGGTCTGTCTCCATAACTCTAACTTCCTATTTACCCCCGTCCGACTATCGTCAACTAGCACCACATCATCCGCAAAGAGCATACACCATGGGATATCTCCTTGTATACCCCTTGTGACCTCATCCATCACCAATGCAAAAAGATAAGGGCTCAAAGCTGACCCCTGATGCAGTCCTATCTTAATCGGGAAGTCATCGGTGTCGACATCACTTGTTCGAACACTTGTCACAACATTATTGTACATGTCCTTGATGAGGGTAATGTACTTTGTTGGGACTTTGTGTTTCTCCAAGGCCCACCACATGACATTCCGCAGTATCTTATCATAGGCCTTCTCCAAGTCAATGAACACCATATGCAAGTCCTTCTTATGCTCCCTATATCTCTCCATAAGTTGTCGTACCAAGAAAATGGCTTCCATGGTCGACCTCCCAGGCATGAAACCAAACTGATTTTTGGTCACGCTTGTCATTCTTCTTAAGCGATGCTCAATGACTCTCTCCCATAGCTTCATTGTATGGCTCATCAGCTTAATTCCACGGTAATTAGTACAACTCTGAACATCCCCCTTGTTCTTGAAGATTGGTACTAATATACTCCGTCTCCATTCTTCTGGCATCTTGTTTGCCCGAAAAATGAGGTTGAAAAGCTTGGTTAGCCATACTATCGCTATGTCCCCGAGACCTTTCCACACCTCAATGGGGATACAATCAGGGCCCATCGCCTTGCCTCCTTTCATCCTTTTTAAAGCCTCCTTCACCTCAGACTCCTGGATGCGCCGCACAAAACGCATGCTGGTCTCATCAAAGGAGTCATAATTATGCTTCATATATGCTTCATATATGAACTTCTATATTTATTTCCTTAGAATTATGCTGCATGCCCACACAACATCAGACCCAATTTCTGAACTTGCAAGACAATAGCGGCAGTGAATAATTTTTATTACCTTCTTTGTAGCGGTAGCATCAAGCACGCTAGGTAACAGCTAGCAACTAACAAGAGGTGCACCAACTGCTAGTGGCAGTAGGTCGAGGTCGTCCTGGATGCTGCTGGAAATGAGAAGCAGACGAAGGTCAAGGTCGTCCTAGTTTCAAAAATATCATACAACCAAGTACTGATCAAAATCAATCATTGTTCATATCTCCCAATCCAATGCAAAAAGTTAGAAGCTACTGTCTCAACAATCTATGTTCATTTACTCCAAAACACAAAAAATGTGAAGAGAATATCCATCGCACCTATGTTTTTAAGGCGTTTGTAAGGCGACGCCTAGGTGTCGAGGTGCCCCCCAGCGCTTTGCAAATATGCCCGCTTTAATCGCCTAGGCTTCAAGGTGCCCCCCCCCCAGCGCCTTAAAGCAAGGCGTCGCCTTAAAAACATAGCACCACACACTTTTGGTCTGCACAACAATGTTCCTAGAACTGTACATGTTTCAGAACTGAAAGAAATTTATGTTTATAATGATGAATTACCCATCAAACATAACATAGGTGCGAGATCTTATGGGTTTCACCTCTAGCCTACCCCAACTTGCTTGGGACTAAATGCTTTGTTGTTGTTGTTGTTGTTGTTGAATGATGAATTACCCATCAAGCATGGCACGAGGAGCGCGAACGGAGAAGCTAGGGAGAGCTGGACTGGTGTGAGTCCTATACCTGGACAAGGATGGGAAAGGTGACACCAGAGGACTACAGCGTCAACAACGTTGCCCTACTGGATCTAGCAGGTGGCTTCTCCGGGGGCGCGAGGTGTCGGGAGATGCCAAAATGAACAAAGGTAATTCCCAAATATGTATCAAAACGGGAAGGAAGAAAAATGGAACTTATAGCTCAAAATTTATCTTGAATAGTGATTTCAACTAGTACTACAGATAGTTTTGGTCAGTCCAGTAACTTATTAAGTGGTAAGCCAGTAAGAAGACTAGCATTCACATCTGTTGGAAAAAAATATCCAAGTCGGCATGGTTTCTGTTGAACTGAGCCTTTGTGCTGAAACTGAACCATGCTTGGAAGCCTTATGCTGAATAAGACAAATGGACATATATCTGAATCACAACTTTTCGCTTCTTTTTTTGTATGAACTGCTCATATAATACAAACTGAATCATTATTTATTTTTATTAATAAATTGCATTATACTATTGAGAGAATGTACCTTTCAGCAGCAATGCATTGAACCTCCAAAAACTCAATATTTGTACCTCGACACACCTTTCTTCACCAAAGTCACTACCATCGTAACATAAAATAGAAAAACCTGGAGCATTAGTGTGTTAAACACATGCAAGAACATCAAAAGAGGAACACTAGAACAAAAGGACGCCGCTATAAAGGAAATACAGTGGACATACCCAAAGGAGAAATTCTCAAGAAAAAATCATGAGAGCTCGCAATCTCCATGGAAGATGGGGTATCTGAACTTATCTTTGCTTCTTTGAAATTTTCTTTTTCCTGACTCGAAACTTTCTGTCAATTTCCAATACAAGTTCTTTGCTAATTGCTTTCTGCAATTTATGTTTCCTTGCTTCAAGTAAATTTTGCTATTTTTTAATCTGATGCATGTTGCACTATAGGACTGCTATTGGTTTGCTAGTTGGACTTGAGTGTTTTTTTTAAATTAAACTGGTACAGGCAATACAAATAGTCAATATGAGAAGAAATCTCTAGATGAAAAAGAACAGAGCACCAGAAGATTCATCAAATTCATACCAAAAATGCCGGATCAGGGGGCCAAGAACGGGGTGGCCTGCACGCGGCTCTTTTTTGAGTGACCAGCGGCGGAGCAAGAAGTTGGACTGATGAGCTGCAGATCATACAGTTCTAGCCCCAGCGTCCACATTGGCAGCTGCACAAACGAAGCCAAATGAACGGGCTTTGGTGGTGGTGATAAACGGCCTGGTGACTGAATTTGAACGGACTGTGAGCTTAGGCGGCAGAGGGCGACGCTGGAGCGGCAGTGGCGACGTGTGGTGGATTGGGGAGGCGCGGAGGAACGCGGCCGGTAGTGATGCACGGCGGCCAGGTTGCCGACGGCTGCGTGCTTTGGTCTCGGGAAGAGCAAGGATGGCTTGCGCGAGGGCCTGCAGGCGTTGGGTGGGAGGCGAGCTGGACATTGATGGGGTCATGGAGGAGATGGGGACGAGGTGGCAGCTGGACCTAGTAGACACGGGGGCCTGGTTAAACTGTTGGCGACTCAATAGTAAGGGCTTAAGTGGGCCTAAGAAGATGAGATATGAAGACTGGAGGCGGCTTACAAGGAGGGCATGTTAAAGGCCCAAGACCCAGAGCGGGAGCTGTGACCCGGAGATGTGAGACCCCGATGGCGACTTGCCTATAGCAAGGCAAGGTGACTTAGAACCCAAGTCGGTCGCGTTGTATGATCTGACTTGGACTCTTGTAAGCCTACGGCCTCGACCTGTGCATATAAAGGCGAGACCCTGCGACGGGTTAACTCAAGTAACAATCAATCGATAGCTAGGTCAAGCGATTCCGCTCCCTTGTAATTGACACATAGCCAATACAACATAAGCAGGACATAGGCTTTTACCTCGTTGTGAGGGGCCGAACCTGGGTAAATCTTGTGTCTTTCGTCCTGTTCAACCCCTTCAAGCTAACCTACGCAGCAGTGGTTCCACACCTAAGCTCTTTCACTAGGGTATCTATCATAACAAAACCATGACAGTTGGCACCCACCTTGGGGCCAGTGCAGGTGGTTTTGAGTTCTTGAAAGGCTCCTTCCTAGGGATGGAGGGATACGCCGTTGGCAGGATGACCAAGAGTCATCGCGGCAAGCTCTATGTCGACGACGCCCGTTAGGGCCCCGAGGACGACTCAATCGAGTACGGGTATTGGGTCCCCTTCAGTGGGGATTCACCTCTTCATCGGCAAGATCGACAAATCTGATTCTGAGCCAGATGTCTCCACTGACCTCATCGAGTCGGCTCAGCGTGTGCAACCCACCTGGGTTCAACCTGGCCGGAAGCATGTTTTTGTTGGTTTCATGCATGGCATGGAGCTTGCGGAAGGTTCCGAATCGGGAGGAGAGACTGCCATCTACTCAGGTGATGAATCCTCAACCAGGGAGATGGAATCAATCTATCAGCTTCAAGACGGCGGGCTTGGGGGCTATTCCGATGGCGACATTATTCCGGACCCCTATAAGTCGCCCTCCAGAGCTGCGATCTTCATAGCTGGCACATGGCCGGCTCTCAATGCATCAACAATTGTTGCTATGACATCTGGATCAACAGCTGCAACAACGGGTGGGGCTAGCGGCTTGGCTTGGCCGCTGGCTCAGGTTTTATCTGAACTCTTGGGCACTCTGACAACCCTGTTAGCAATAGAGGTTACGACGACGAATCAAGCACAGCATAATGCTAAGGTTGCAAAGGTGCGAGATGAGATAGCAAAGGCCCAGGAGGATCTTAATTCGGAGAACACGAGGATGGCCACGAAGCGGGCCTAGATGGACTGAGTCATAGTGTATAAGGGCGGAAGCTTTTCTCCCAAGTTTGGACCAGGATGCCTCTAACGCTGTTCTTCATAGGAGACACAAAACCCGCCTACCTTTGTAGTATGAGGCGCAAAACTTGTTTAACACGCCTGAGGCAGGACCAACTAGCCCACCAGTCATGACCCGAGTTGCAGAGGCTCCAGGGAGCCGCGCGGCGGCTCAGCCTTAACTGTCGACCCACCCCGTAGGGATCAAGCCCCACCTCAGCAGTTTTCAACACCACCTGGTCACTATTCTAACCCGATGGATAACATGTTAGCGGCAGCAACCCGGATAGTGGCGATTCCGATCGAAGGAGAGTCTTTGGAGGTGGTTGAAACCCGGAACCCAGTTGTAACCCTTCGAAAACAGCTGTTGCGCAGCAGGTGGCTGCTCCTACAGTCATGATCGTGTTCATTTGACCCCTCATCAAAGTTGCAGTTACAACCGGCGTATTGAGTCGCCAGCAGTTTGCAGTGGCGAGCGGCATTGTAATCCGCCCCGTAATGATGACCTGCCCCGTGGCAATAACCCGACCCTTACTCATGCTCAGGCGATTGTGGAGCAATCCAGAGCTCGCCGAGAGGCAAAGGCAGCAGCGGTGGCTCAATTATGGGCTTATCAGCAGCCTCCAGTAACCCCTTCGGCCTCAGTTGAGGCTGGTGTAATCTCCAGGTCTATTGGGGTGCCTTGTTTAGGACCAGCCTTACATAATGAACGGCTGCCTAAGGATTTCAAGGGTCCTCGTAAGGTAGCTAATTACACAGCCGATCTCCCCCTGAGGCCTGGATTGTGAGTTATGACTTATGTCGGCGTTCTGGGAACGAGGTTCCCCAGACCTGCCTGCCTGCGGCCCACAGCGTGGCTCTGCGAGCAATCCTGTAAGGCCCATCTTCACGAACAAGCATTTGAGACCCTCGCGAGACGGACGACACAAGACCTCCTCGGGAGCGGCCTCACCAGGCTGGCTCGCGAGGGGTGGAGAGATCAAGGCAAGGAAAACCTCACGAGGTTCCAGGCTGGCTCGCCAGCGCGCATAGTGCTTGTTTCCTCTTTGGTGCTAAGGAGGCAAGTGTAGGCGAGGAGTATCGAGGCATCTAGCAAAGGTTTCCACATCGGTGCAACGAGACCAAGACCAGCAGGACGGCAAGACGGAGGTCACCATGGAGCCCAGGGCGACGTCACCGCCAGAGCCTTTTGCAGGCAAAGACTGCTTTTGTCAGGATAGCTTGTACTAGTTGTCCCCTTTCAAATTGGCCGTTGTTGGCTTCCTTCGCGCTCAATATTTGGGGAGAGGACCAGGGCCTCTATAAATAGGACTAGCCACCATAGTAGAAGGCAACTCAGCCTAAGAGGATTCTGATCATCCACACATCCACCAAGCACAAGAACACCTCACCTCGGGAGGCTGTTTTTTCCCTTGTACTGTTCATCCTCAGCCCGAGAGGCAATCCACCACACCACATTGGAGTAGGGTATTACACCACAACGGTGGCCTGAACCAGCATAAATCTTGTGCCTCTTGTGTTGCGAGTTCGTCGAGCTAGCCTTTGAGATCCTGGCGAGGTTGAGGGCGTTATTCGGTAGGGGGAGATCTTCGTGCGCACCCCAGTCTTTGAACCTTGAGGGTTTTGCCAGAACCCGAGATCCGACATTTTGGCGCGCCAGGTAGGGGTGCGTCGAAGCTTTCCTTCCGTCGCTTTGCGCCCTGTCGCTTCGTCATCTCCGTGGCAGGCGCTCGCCGAGATCACGCTGAGCGCCGGGCCGCCCTCGCCGCTCGCGTCGATCTGACGGCTCCTGTCGGCGGGCCACCCCGTCATTCTCCATCGCCTGCCGCTAACGCTGCCACCGGCCCGGTGGGGAACGAGCAGCAAGGACCCTTGTGGCACCCCTCGGTGTGGCAGGACAGCCACACAGCCACTCCATCGCTGACCCCGTCCGGCTCGTCATCTAAGACCCGTCGCGCTCCCACGGACACGCAGGCCGCGTTGTGCATGGCGCGCGAACTCCTGCGCTACCGCCCCATCAACGACCTCTACGAGGACTGGCTCGACCGCATCACCGAGCTTGTCAGTGCCGCAGGGGGCTCCCCCGTGCCGTCCCTCTTGCTGCCTCGCCATCCACCAGCAACAGGCGACATCGCTCATGGAGCACCTCCACCACCTCTACCACAAGACGGCACCCTGGCACCAAGGCGCGCGCCCCTTTGGCGAGATCCACCGCGTCGGGTGCCCATGCGCGAAGAAGGACGCTGCCAAGAAGTCCCTCGTCTGCAAGAAAACGCTCTTGCGCTCCCGGCGCCGCTACGACAAGACTGTGCGCCGCCTGCAGCGGCGGTGCACGGACATCAAGGCCAGGCTCCGCATCAGCAAAGGGTTCTGGTGGCCACTGCGGGCTGCCACGCCATCTCCCCTGAGCTACGTAGCGTCGCCTGGCCGGGTAAGTTCAAGCCAAACCTACCTCCGTGCTACGACGGCACCCCTGACCCCACGAAGTTCCTATAGCTCTACGAGCAGACATCGAGGCGGCCAACGCCGACGAGAAAGCCATGGTGAACTGGTTCCCCATGGCTCTCCAGGATAGTGCCCGCTCCTGGATCCTAAACCTGCCTCCAGGCTCCAACTCCTCCTAGAACGAGATGCATGACCGCTTCGTCACCACCTTTCAGGGCACGGGCGACCACCCTCCGGCCGCGGGTGACCTGTGCCGCGTCAAGCAACAACGAGGGGAGACCCTCCAAAATTACATCCAGCATTTCAACAACGTTCCTCTCAAGATCCCCAAGGTAACAGACGAGGCCATCATCTCTACGTTCTCCGATGGCGTCTGCGACGTCAAGATGAAGGAGGAGCTCGCCATCCACGAGGATCTGTGCACATCCCTGGAGCTGTTCAACCTGTTGACAAAGTGCACAAGAGCTGAGGAAGGGTGCCTTTCCCTTCTTAAGCTCCCAGCTGCCAACCTGGAGGAGAAGAAAGCCAAGGCCAAGATGTGAAGCGCAAGGGAGCGGTCGTACTCGTGGCAGAGCCAGACACGAAGCGCGACAGGGACCAGCCTAAGTCATCCAAGAGCAGCTGACCATTCTGCGCCTTCCATAAAGTGCACAGTCATAACACCAACGATTGTCAAGAGCTCAGGGCCGACAGTTCACCTTGCGAGCAAACTGTTTAAAGATACGCTTCGGTCGACGCCCCAAGCACAACGACCAAGACTACGGCCGAGGAGGAGGATGTGGCGGAGTACGCTGGGTCGACAGGGGCCCACGCCAGGAGTGGCGCGACCGGCCTCGTGAGGACCGCTGGCAGGATCAGCCTCGCGAGGGTGCCTGGAGGGATTAGCCTCGCTAAGATCGTCCTCACGGCAATGCTGGGCTTCCTCCACTACCGCCGCCACCAAGAAGGAACGACTACCACCATCAGGACGAGGGGGGTGGGGGCTTCCAGGAGCCGCGTGCCATCACCTGCATCATGGGCGGAGCTCAAGCCCCAGCCTCGCAGCGTATCTTCAAACAGTTTGCTCGCGAGGTTAACGTAGTCCTCCCCAAGCTCGAGGCTACACGCCCGCTCAGGTGGTCCAAGTGCGCTATTACCTTCAGCTCAGCAGACTAGCTCAAGTGCGCGGCCACCACTGGCGCTCTCCCAATGCTTTGTTCACACCTCATCAACAACATGCAAGTCACCAAGACTCTCATCAGCGGCGGCGTAGGTCTTAACGTCCTGTCCGTCGAGATGTTCGACAACCTTCAAGTGCCCTATGATCCGCTTCAGCCTACCAAACCTTTCTTAGGAGTGACTGACGGCTCCACCACCCCGATAGGGCAGATCCACTTCCCAGTCACCTTCGGACAGCGCAACAACTACCGCACCAAGCTCATCGACTTTGACGTCGCCCACATCTGTGTGCCGTACAATGCAATCCTCGGGTATCCAGCCCTGGCCAAGTTCATGGCAGTGACCCATCACAGCTACTATGTCCTCAAGATGCCAGGAATTGGTGGAATCAACACAGTCCCATGCGAAGAAAGAGATGCAGTGTGCTCCCTCGAGCGTGCCTTCCAAGCTGCAGCAGTCGACGACCCCAACAGCAAGGGTGAATACCCTCCTGAGGTCATCCCCAAGAAGAAGAAGCAGCTGCACCCCGCAGGGCCTCAGGCAAGCAGAGCCTCAAGCGGCGCCACGACTGGATCGGCGCCTGCACCTGGGGCGCCTCCCTCCATCGCATAGGAAGGCGCGCCTGGCACCCTCGTCGGGCAGGGCTAGGGGGCTCTCTTTTGGAGGGCCTCAGACCTTGCCGACATCATGAGGGAGGCACTCGGGCAACATTTGGAGGCATGCTTTGCAACACGTTTTCCCTAGGAGGACACAAGGCGAGGAGCGCCCAGTGCTCAGGAGTTCATTACCAAGACTGCTCAAGAACTGCAGGATGCAAGGGCCATGCACAACAATCGCCGCTCACCAGGCGCAACCCCTCATCTAGCGGAGGACGCCGGGCTTCGCATCTGCATCATTGTCCCAAGGCTCAATAGGGTCGTGTCTGAGGAACTCTTCTGGCCTTCACGCGTGGGATGCTGCGAGGGCCCACCACACAGCTATGTGCACATGCCTTTCGGCCTGCCGAGCGTGGCATCCGCCTACCAATGCAACTTGCCGCGCGTCCTGGTGGATCAGGAGGCCAGGCACCACGCAGTCTTGGCGGAGATGGAGATGGTCCTCAAGGAACAGCCTGGACCCCAAGTGCCTCCCGAGGCTCAGGGCCCCGGTGGCTCGTGAGGAGAAACCCCTTCGTCGTGTACCTTCAACTGCCCCAACATCCCTTCATCAACAGAACCAGGTGACATTTTCCAAGTTTATTTAACTGGGGCACCCTCAGGGCTGCATCATTCCCAGGCCGCGTGGGTCCGTCCCTGTGGCATGTATCCCGCTTTATGTCTTTAGCCTACCTTGCTGGGGGTGCCCCTCGGGCTGCATCATCCCCAAGCCACTTGGGCCAGACCAAGTGGCATGTATCTCCCCTGCGTTTACTTGAGCTAGTTTGCTTTCCATGCTTAATCTATCTATGACTATCACCTGCTTGACTATCACCTGCTTGATTGTCACCTACCACGGGAGCCGCACGCCGATCGTCTTTCTTCTGGACCCTTCGCGTGAGAGGGTTAGGCATGGCGTCTGTGCTCGGGCCCGTCCCTGCAGCGTCGATAAATCCAACGGCTGAGCTCTGTCTGGCGGGCCGGTCCCGTTCATGTCACCTCCTGGGGCTGTTGGTGCTTGGCCTTCTCACGCCATAACATCAGGAGATTCGTTCGGCGCAGGTTGCCTAACCACCTCGCAGGACCATCACAACGAACAAGAATCAAGACCAGGCGCAACCCGCCTTGAGGTAGGGCCTCGTGAGTCCCATGGTGGCTCACGAGAGCCCAGACACACCTCGTCTAGCCCTGCCGTGCAAGCCATGTGTCAGGGCGGGGCTGTACACACCCCGGGGGCTCTCTGCGGTAGGGAGTCCCTTCCCACGTACCAGTGGAAGCACCATGCTCCGTGCTGGCTGTCGACACTGCCGAGGAGCGGCTATGCCCATGCAAGTGCGGAAGCGCTATGCTCCACGCTGGTGATAAACAACTGAGGGCGGCCCCACGGCCGTATCAACTTTAGGGAGCCCTTGAGCTTGGTGTCTGGCCTCACCACAACACCTCCCCTCGGGAGAGTTGCACGACGGGGCTGGGCATGGGGGCTGCGCTCAGGTCATACCCGACCGCACGCCACCCAACAACGCTCCCAGACCTGGTCGTCGCACATCTCTCCCGAGCCGAGCCTCGGCGGGGGCAAAGGTATGAAGGTTGTTTGCACGTCAAGGGGGACTCCTGAGCATCGCCACTCAGGAGCCAAACTGGTCGCGTAGCCCCTCACTCCTTGGTCTTGTCCTGGTCCCTGGACGTCCCAATGGCAGCTGAGGTATGCATGCGGCTGGGCCCTGCCGATGTAGAACACTAAACCTACCCTCGTGTCTCCTCCCTATCAGCTGTTTGCGCGTCAAGGGGGACTCCTGAGCATTGCGACTGAGGAGCCTAACTGGTCACGTAGCCCCTTACCCCTTGGTCCCATCCTGGTCTCCGGACGATCCAACGACGACTGAGGTATGCACGGGGTCGGGCCCTGCCAACGTAGAACGTAAAGCAAATAGGGAGAAAATCACAAAATCTCAAGAAAATATTACAAGACATATTGTTCTCACAATAACAAACGCAAGTTTAACGCCTCCACGAGGCATGATGCATGTTGCAGGAATAAAACAGGAAAGGAGCCGCAGGTCATCCCTAAACACCACCAACGCCCGCGAGAGGCGCTCCTCCCTTGATGACGTCGCCTTCGTCTTGGCCACCGGTCGGAGCCGCAGGAGTGGTGGCGCCTCCGGTCGAAGGCGCAGAAGCAAAGGCGCGAAACTTCTTCAGCAGGGCCTCTACCTGACCTTTCATGGCTGTGGTGGCGGCTGTGCAGTGTTCATCGGCCACAAGCTCCAGCAGCTTGTCAAAGCGAGCAGTAGGGTCGCGAAGATGGAGGTGGGTGAAGACACGTGTCAGCGCCACTAAAGAAAGGACACGAGCCTCTGCCTCTGCCATCGGACCAATGCCGTCCGCGACTTCCTCGAGCGCCTCGACCAAGTAGGGGAGCAGCTGGGCAGGGCCATCCTCGTCGGTGGTTAGCGGCTTCTCCAAGCCCTTCTCGTAGAGCGTCTTCAGCGCCACGCGATACCTCTCCTCGAGGAGCGTGAAGGCCGCACGGTCCTCAGCCAGAACCTTCACCTTCGCGACAAGTTCGGCTTCCTCCGCCTTCACCTTCCATTCCAGCTCCTCCACTCGGACGCGCTCAACAGCCTGCACCTTTGCCGACTGCTCCAGCTCAGCATCGCGACCCTTGACGGCGTCCTCTCGGGCCTTCATCTTCTCCTCCACCTGACGGCCACGGGCTTCCTCTGTGCGTTTGTTGCGCAGGGTCTTTAGCTCGGCCTCCAGCACCTGGCAGGGACTCTTGGCGGCCTCGACATCCTTCAGTGTAGCCTCGTGAGTGGCCGCTGCCTGGGCGGCGACCTGCTCCTCCTTATCGGAGGTCACCATGGCCTGGCTCAGCGCCACCCGAACAGACATGTCAGAACGGAGCCAGCCAGAAACCAGCTCCAGACGCCCGGCCACCAGGAGGGGGTCGGCGCCTTGGAGATCTTCTCGCAGCCGGGTCATCTCTAGAAGGGCGCGATCCAAGACATCAGGGGAGGCAGAAGGACTTGGGATCAGCGGCACAACAGGAGGTGGAGGAGAAGGTATTGTCACCATAGCCTGGGGGACTCGGGGCTCTTGAGCCGTGGAGGCTCCAGCAGCCGAGCCGGACGACGGTGCCTCTGGAGCCCGTGAGGCCATGGGGGCTGACTCATCCCGAGGGTTGTCCCCCATACCTCGCGAGGACGACTGGGCCAGAGAGACATGAGCACCAATGCTGCCCTTCTCCATGGAGGGAGACACCGATGGAGCAGGTGGGTTGGTCTCGGGCGGCACCACCGTTCCTCCTTCCTCTTCTTCGTCACAGGCGTCGGCCTGATCGCGCAACGAAGGAGCATCAAGAAGCAGCAGCATAATCAGGGACAAGACGGAGCATGAATACTTACTAGTCCACCGCGGTGTAGTCTACCTTCCTCTTGCTGAGCTTGAAGCCCAATAGCCTCCCAGAGCTGAGCACGGGCGCACAAGCCCCAGGAGTAGAAGAAGGAGCAGCAGGTGGGCCGGAAGCGGCTCCAGGCGGCGCCAGAACAGAAGCAGCATCCCGGGAGATCAGCGTCGATCGGACCCTCATTGGGATTGCTGGTGCCTCTCCTTCTCCTGGCGGGCGTCAGCCTCGTCGTCGTTAGGAAGGGTGCGGAAGATGTCAGCTTTGCTCAGGGGGGAGGTCTCCCCCATCCCTTCAGGGGTCACCTCCGAGTCTTCCTCCTCCTCTTCATCATCGCGGGACTCATCAGAAGATAGCTCCACCAACATCGGCGCCACAGGGGCCCAGTAGGCGCCGGCGGCACCAGCCCGCGCCCGTCAAAAGTTGGCCTGGAGGCCACGACCTGCGCCCCGTCCTCACGGCAAAACAAGGGAGTGAAGATGCTCGGCGGGTACTCCTGGCCGTCCCCGACCAGGAGGCAGAGACCCACGGCCAGATCACCGTTGGACAAGGCCTTCGGGCTCAGGCGAACCTTGTCCTCTTTGTCCCCAAGCTCCCACAAGGGGCACGTACGAGCCTGAAGCGGGGCTACGCGCAACATCAGGAATTCCCTCAGGAGCATGGCCCCTATCACCTGGGCCGCCTTCGCGTTGCCCGGCTTTAGGTCGGTCTTCATCTGCTCCAGCACCAACGTCGCCCGCTCATCGGTGAGCTTCGCGCAAGAACACCCCTTGTCAGACTGGGGCATCTCCGTTGGCAGCGTCAAGCGTGGGTGGACACATTTAGCGTCCATCATGGCCCACTTGCTCCTCAATCCGTTGGCCTTCTTCTCAGTCTTCGAGATTGAGTTGGCCTTGCCGGCCGTGATGAAATTGGCACACCCAGAGGTATGACCCTCGTTGATGCGGAGGAAGAAGAAGTGGTGCAACAGAGCCACAGACGGTATCATGCCAAGGTACGCCTCGCAGTAGTAGGTGAAGATCGACAAGACAAGGATAGAGTTGGGATGAAGATGCAGCGCCTGTAGCCCGTAGAGCCCAAGGACCTCATATAAGAAGTCAGAGAAGGGGGGAACCAACCCTCCGACAGTGCTGCTCGTGAAGAAGGGGAAGACAGTGCTTCCCTCGGGCTCCGGCGCATCGGAGCCGGCCCGGAGCTCAGTCTTCCCCCTTTGTTGCTTTCCCCCGCCGTCAGCAAGCACGTGGCGGAGAGGTTCTTCTCCAAGATGTTGGGCGTGTCGAGAGCTGGCTCATACCAAGCCGGCGACGAGGCAGGCTTGACCTTGTGAGGCGCCATTGGTCGCTGATGCGGAAGAGGATGGAAGCAGATCTGGAGATTTCGGAAGCAGGGCGCAAGAAAGGGGATCTGAGCAGGGCAAAAGGAAGCAGTGAAGGCAAGCGCTATCTACGCCAGCCTTTTCATAGTCAGGCAGTTGCCGAGGCAGCGTGGGGAAGTGGAGACGCTCTCGTCCAATCAATCGCCATGTGTCGACCAAGGTCGCGGGCTATTGGGGCTCGCGGCGCTCCATACTTTCCCTTTGGCTTCGCCTTGAAGCCAAGCCCGAGCGCACCTTGGGCCCGGGGGCTATTGTCGGCATTTTGGGAACGGGGGTCCCCAGACTTGCCTGCCTACGGCCCACGGCGTGGCTCTGCGAGCAGGCTCGTATAGCCCATCTTCACCAACAAGCATTCGAGACCCTCGCGAGGGGCCAAGCCTCGCGAGGCGGATGATGCAAGACCTCCTCAGGAGCGGCCTCACTAGGCTGGCTCGCGAGAGGCCGAGAGATCAAGGCAAGGCAAACCTCGCGAGGTTCCAGTGACGTGAGCCATGACGAACGAGATCAGGCGGGCGCCAGCGCGCACAGTGTCCTTGTTTCCTCTTTGGTGCTAAGGGGGCAAGCATAGGCGAGGAGTACCGAGGCGTCTAGCAAAGGTTTCCATATTGGTGCAACGAGACCAAGACTAGCAGGACGGCAAGACGGAGGTCACCATGGAGCCCAAGGCAGCGTCACCGCCAGAGCCTTTTGCAGGCGAAGACTGCTTTTGTCAGGATAGCTTGTACTAGTTGTCCCCTTTCAAATTGGTCGTTGTTGGCTCCCTTTCAACTCAATATTTGGGGAGAGGACCAGGGCCTCTATAAATAGGACTAGCTACCACAGTAGAAGGCAACTCAGCCTAAGCGGATTCTGATCATCCAGACATCCACCAAGCACAAGAACACCTCACCTCAGGAGGCTGTTCTTTCCCTTGTACTGTTCATCCTCAGCCCGAGAGGCAATCCACCACACCACACTGGAGTAGGGTATTACACCACAATGGTGGCCTGAACCAGTATAAATATTGTGTCTCTTGTGTTGCGATTTCGTCAAGCTAGCCTTTGAGATCCTGGTGAGGTTGAGCGCGTGATTCGGTAGGGGGAGATCTTCGTGCGCACCCCAGTGTTCGAACCTTGAGGGCTTTGTCAGAACCCGAGATCTGACAACTTAGCCATGGAGATGTTGGATGTCATTGATGTTGTATGTGACAAATACTTTACTATGATATTAGATGGGCCAACTCGAACCTGGTTAAAAGGATTGCCTCCTAATTCCATCAATTCTTGGGCAGAGTTGAAAGCACGATTCATTAAGAATTTTCGAGGGACATGCAAGCATCCTCTGACGATTATTGATCTCGATAATGGCTTGCAGCGTGAGGAAGAGTCGGCCAATAATTGGGTCCGGCAAGTCTTTATGATTATTCACTCATCAGATAGTATTGCGGTGAGTCTGGCTGTTCTAGTTTTGGAGAAGAACAATCACTTTACCCCTCTTAAGCAGAAGCTTGGGCGGCTTAAATGTCATTGTAATGACATGGGTGAGCTCATGGTGGCTCTCATTAAATATGCCGACTCTGATACCACCAAAGATCCTAGATTTGATGATGAGAAATCCAACAAGGGCAAGAAGAGTGCCAATGGTAAGAGTCAACAGAAGAATGTGGTGGGGAATAATGGCAATAACCAAGGCAATGGTGGTAAGCGCAGACACCCCGATGGCAGATTAGATTTGGTAGCCAACACCAACACTAGGTATAAAAACTAGTGTCATAACGGTAATGGTAAGCCGTCCTTTGGAGGAAAAAAATTTAATCTAGAAGCAATGCTCAATGATCCTTGCCCAAAAACATAGTCTGCCTAATAAGCCAGCGACGCATGCCTGGAAGGATTGTTTTATCATATGAGAGTACAGGAATTCTAGTTTTAATCAGAATCATGATAATAATAATGGGCCGCCCGGCGGGTCAGGATCCGATTCACAAGGGTCCAGTTTTGGCGGCGGCTCAAACACCGGCTATCAAAATCAAGGTAATTACGGTGGTTATAATTAATGGTATGGGCAAGGAAACCATTAGCAAGGGAACCAGACAGGATATCAGAGTAATCCAAAATAGCTCTGTTGGTATTGTGGGAATGGGGCCCCCCAGACTTGCCTGCCTGCGGCCTGCGGCGTGGCTCAAGGAGCGGCCCAGCACAGCCCATCTTCATCAACTCAAGCTCAAGACCCTCGCGAGGGGCCAAGACTCGCGGGGCAGACGATGCAAGGCTTCCTCAGGAACGGCCTCACCAGGCAGGCTCGCGAGGAGGCGGAGAGATCAAGGCAGGGTTACCTTGCGAGGTGCTCGTGACGCAAGCCATGATGATCGAGACCAGGCGGGCGCCAAGCGGCGCTAACCTACGCAATGTCCTTGTTTCCTCTTTGATGCAAAGGGGGCAAGAGCAGGCGCGGAGTACCGAGGCATCAAGAAAAGGTTACCATTTCGGTGCAACGAGACCAAGACCAGCAGAGCGGCAGGACGGAGGTCACCATGGAGACCAACATGGCGTCATCGCCAGTGCCTTTGGCAGTAGAAGACCAACTTTAGTCAGGATAACTTGTACTAGATGTTCCCCTTGTAAATGGCCGTTGTTGGTTCCCTTCCCGCTCAATATTTGGGAAGTGGACCAGGGCCTCTATATATAGAGATAGCCACCATAGTAGAGGGAAGCTCATAGAGTTCTCATCAGATCCAGAGGCGATTGAACTCGCCCACGTAGTTCACCGCACCAGCCCAAGAACACCTCTCGCGAGGCTGTTCTTCCTCTGTACTATTCATCATTAGCCCCTGAGGCAATCCACCACACCACACACTGGATTTGGGTATTACACCACAACGGTGGCATGAACTAGTATAAACCTTGTGTCCCTTGTGTTACTCATCGTGTAGCTTAGATTCATAGCGAGGCATTGGGACGTGGATCGGTAGGGGGAAGATCTTCACGCGCACCCTAGAGTTCGAACCTTAAGGGTTTTGTCGGAACCCGATATCCGACATTTGGCGCGCCAGGTAGGGGTGCACCGGAATCTTTCTTCCGATGTTCCGCATTCGATCGTTCATCGCATCCATGGCTGACACTCGCCGAGCTCGTGTCGAGCGTCGGGATGCCCTCGCCGCCAGCGTCGCCCAGACGGCTCCCGTCGGTGGGCCTCCCCGCCATCCTCTGTTGCCTGCCGCCAACACCGCCATCGGCCCGGCAGGGAACGAGCAGCAGGCATTGTCGCTACATCCCTTGGTGTGGTGGAAAGGCCGCACCGCCACTCCGTCGCTGACTCCAGCTGGTTCGTCGTCTCACGCCCGTCGCGCTCCCACGAACGCGCATGCCGTGTTGCTCCTGGCACGCGAGCTCCTGCAGTACCGCCCCGTCGACGACCTCTACGAGGAGTGGCTCGCTCGCATCACTGAGCTCGTCAGCACCGCAGGGGGCTCTCCTGCGCCATCCCTCTCGCTACCTCGCCCTCCGTCTTGCATGAGTGATGCAGCTCAAGAGGTGCCTCCGCCACCTCCTCCCGAAGAAGGTGCCCTGGCTCCAAGGCACGCGGCCCCTGGACGAGACCCATCGCGTCCAGTGCCTGCACGCAAAGAAAGGAGCTGCCAAGAAATCCCTCGTCCCCAAGAAGGCGCTCGCGTGCTCCCTGCTCCAGCACGTCGTGACCGCATCCCTGCGCCAGCACGTCAAGACCCCGCGTTGCCCCTAGCAGCGGCGCATGGGAATCCTCAGGAGCAAGCCCCGCGTCTGCAAAGGGCTCCGGTGGCCAGCGCAGGGTGCCGCGCCTTCACCACTGAGCTATGCAGTGTCGCCTGGCCGGGAAAGTTCAAGTCGGATCTGCCTCCTCGCTACGACGGCACTACCGACCCCGTGGAGTTCCTACAGCTCTATGAGTTGGGCATCGAAGCGGCCAACAGAGACAAACAGGTCATGGCGAATTGGTTCTCCATGGCGCCCAAAGATGGTGCCCGCACCTGGCTCCTGAACCTGCCTCCCGGCACGATCTCCTCTTGGGACGAGATGCGCACCCGCTTCATCGCAAACTTCTAGGGCACTCGCGACCGTCCTCCAGTCGTGGGTGACCTGCGCCGCATCAAGCAGCAACCTGGTGAGACCCTGTAGAAGTACATCCAGCGCTTCAACAGCGCTCGCCTCAAGATTCCCAAGGTGACCAAGGAGGCCGTCATCTCAGCGTTCTCTCATGGCATCCGCGACGTCAAGATGAAGGAGGAGCTGGCAATCCACGAGGATTTGTGCACATCTCTGGAGCTGTTCAACCTGGCGACCAAGTGCGCAAGGGCTGAGGAGGGGCGACTCTCCCTTCTCGAGCTCCCAGCTGCTGACCCTGAAGAGAAGAAAGCCAAGGCCAAGGATGTGAAGCGCAAAGGAGCAGCCGTATTCGCAGCAGAGCCAAACACGAGGACCAGCCGGAGTCGTCCAAGGGCACACGGTACTGCGTGTACCATGACCTCCACACCCACAACACCAATGAATGCCAAGAGCTCAGGGCCGTGCGAGAAGGACGTATCGATCAACGCCCCAAGCGCAATGATCGGGGCTACGACCGAGGAGGAGGAAGAGGTGGAGGACGATGGGACGACCGAGGCCCTCGCCAAGGGTGGCGTGACCGACCTCGCGAGGACCGCTGGCAGGACCAGCCTCGCGAGGGGGCTTGGAGGGATCAGCCTCGCAAGGATTGCCCACAGGGCAATGAAGGCCTTCCTCCTCTGCCGCCACCGCCAAGAAGGAATGACGACCATCATCAGGACGAGGGGGCTGGGGGCTTCCAGGAGCCACGTGCTATCGCTTGCATCTTGGGTGGTACTCAGGCCCCAGCCTCTCAGCACACCTTCAAGCAGTTTGTCCGCGAGGTGAACGCAGTCCTCCCCAAGCTCGAGGACACGCGCCCTCTCAGGTGTTCCATGTGCGCCATCACGTTCAGCTCAGCGGACCAGCTCAAGTGTGCGGCTACAGCCGGCATCCTACCAATGCTTTGTTCCCTAGTCATCAGCAATGTGCAAGTTACCAGGACCCTCATCGATGGCGGTGCAGGGCTCAACATTTTGTCCGTCGAGACGTTCAACAATCTCCAAGTGCCATATGACCAGCTTCAGCCGACCAAGCCTTTCTCAGGGGTCACTGACCACCCCCCCGATAGGGCAGGTCCGCCTCCCTGTCACCTTTGCACAGCGCAAGAACTACCGAACCGAGCTCATCAACTTCGACGTTGCCCACATTCGCCTACCATACAATGCCAACCTCGGGTATCCAGCCCTGGCCAAGTTCATGGCAGTAACTCACCATGGTTACAATGTCCTCAAGATGCCGGGAAGCGGTGGAGTCATCACAGTCCCCTGCGACGAGAAGTATGCGGTGTGCTCCAGCTCGAGGTCAGTTGAGGTCCCAGTCAGCAAGAATGAGAACCTTCCTGAGGAAGTTCCTAAGAAGAAGAAGACATCACCAGCTCGAGGCCTCAGAAGCTAGGTGTCTCCGGAGGCATCGCGTCAGGATCTGTGCCCGTCCAAGGGGCGTCTCCCTCCGTCGCATAGGAAGGTGCGCCCAGTGCCCTCCTCGGGCAAGGCTCAGGGGCTCTCTCCTGGAGGGCCTCTGACTTTGCCAAGATCACGAGGGAGGTGCTCGGGCACCACTTGGAGGCGTGCTTCGCGGCACATTTCCCTCAGGAAGGCATGAAGAAAGGAGGGCCCAACCCTTAGGAGTTCATCACAAAGGTCATCCAGGAGCTGTAGGAATCAAGAGTAATGCGCGACGATCACCGCCTACCCGGCGTAGCTCCCCATCCAGGCGAGGATGGCGGGCTGCGTGTCTACATCGACTACCCAGGGCTCAACCGAGCTGCATCTCAGGAGCGTTTCTGGCCTTTGCGCGTGGGATGTTGTGAGGGTCCACCACACAGCTACGTTTGCATGCCTTTCGGTCTGTTGAACGCGGCTGCTACTCACCAGCGCCTGATGCGGAGCATGCTGGAAGCTCAGGAGGCCAGGCACCGCGCGTTCCTGGCGGAGATGGAGATGGACCTTGAGGAGCTGCCCGGAGCCCAGAGCCTCCCGAGGCTCAGGGCTCCGAAGCCTCATGAGAATCGGCTTCTTCACCGTGCATCATCAGCTACTCCAACACCCGTTCTGCAATGATATCAGGTGACATCTTTCGAGTTTCATTTCAGCTGGGAGCGCCCTCAGGGCTGCATTATTCCCAGGTCGCGTGGGTCCGTCTCCGCGGCATGTATCTGTTTTGCTTATGTCTTCAGTTTACCTTGCTGGGGACGCCCCTCGAGCTGCATCATCCCCAAGCCGCGCGGGCCTGACCCAGTGGTGTGTATCCTTCCTGCAGTTACCTAAGTCGGTTTGCTTTTCATGCTTAACTTGCGTATCATTATCATCTCTCGCCTATCGCGGCCCCTTTTTTCTCCCTCATGCAAATCGCTTGCACGTTAAAAGGGGGGCGCCTGAGCATCGCGACTTAGGAGCTCTTACTGGCTCTCCAGCTCTCACCCCCTGGCCTTGTCCACGGCATCGCGACCTGGCATACCAGCGGCGGCTGAGCTCACTCGAGGGCCGGGACCCGAGGACGTATATCATTTGCATCTAACCACCTTGCAGGAACCCTTAGCCGCCCAATGCTCAAGATCAAGCACAACCCGCCTTGAGGAAGGGCCTCGTGAGTCCCGTGCTGGCTCACGAGTGCCCACATACACCACGTCTAGCCCTACTGTGTCGGCCACGTGTCAGGGCGGGGCTGTACATTCCCCGGGGGCTCCTCCCGGAGGGGGCCCCCCTCCCACGTACCAGTAGAAGCACCATCCTCCGCACTGGCTGACGACACTGCCGAGGAGCGGCTATGCCCATACACATACGGAAGCGCTATGCTCCGTGCTAGTGATAAACAACTGAGGGCAGACCACAGCAGTATCAACCTCAAGGAGCCCAGAGCTTAGTGTCTGGCCTCATCGCAACGCCTCCCCTCGGGAGCGCCACGCGAGGGGGCTGGACACGGGGGCTACGCCCAGGTCACTCCCGAGCGCACGCCACCCAGCCAGGTCCCTCGGACCTGGTCGTCGCGTGCCCCTCCCCGAGCAGAGCCAAGGTAGGAAGACCGTTTGAGCGTCAAGGGGGACTCCTGAGCATCGTGACTCAGGAGCCTAACTGGTCACGTAGCCCCTCACTCCTTAGTTCCGAAAGGCTAATGGCGGTTGACGTATGCGCGAGGCTGGGCCCTGCCGATGTAGAACAACAGATCTACTCCTACACCCCCTCCCTATTTGCTGTTTGCGCATCAAGGGGAACTCCTGAGCATCACAACTCAGGAGCCTGAATTTCCACGTAGCCCCTCACTCCTTGGTCCCGTCCTGGTGATCCGGTCGGGGCTAACGGCGGCTGAGGTATGCGCAGGGCCAGGCCCTGCCGACGTAGAACACAAAGCAAATACGAAGGAAACCGCAAAATCTCGCAAATTCAGAAGCAAATATTACAAACCATAAATTGTCCTGATGATACCAGACACAAGTTTAAACGCCTCCACGAGGCACGGTGCATGTTGCAGGAGTAGAAACAAGAAAGAGGCCGCGAGGAGATCACCCTTGAGCAGCGCCGTCACTCGTGGCCGGGTCGCGCTCGTCAGCTCCACCTCCCGAGGCCGCGGAACCAGCAGCACTTGCCTTGGGCGCAGTGGCGAAGGCACGAAACTTTGCCGGCAAGGCCTCCGCTCGGCCCTTCACGGCCTCAGCAGCAGCGGCGGAGAGCTCGGTGTTCACAGGCTCCAGCAAGTCGTCAAGGTTGGCATCGGGGTTGCGAAGGTAGACGTGGCTGAGGATCCGCATTAGCGCTACGTAGAAAGGACACGAGCTTCAACCTTGGCCATGGGGCCGATGCCGGTCACGACCTCCTCAAGCGCCTCGACCAGGAAGGGAAGCAGCTTGGCAGGGCCGTCCGTGGCTCCGGCCAGCGGCTTCTCCAGACCATCCTCGTAAAGCAACTTTAGCGCCCTGCGAGACCTCACCTCGTAATCCGTGAAAGCCGTGCGATCCTCGGCCAAGACCTTTGCATTGGCATCTAGCTCAGTCCTCTCTGCCTTCAGCTTCTGCCCAAGTGTCTTCAGTCGACTGCGATCAGCGGATAGCTCGGCATCGCGATCCCCGATGGCGGCCTCCCGATCCTTCATCTCCTCCTCCTTTGCCTGGCGGGCGCGAACCTCCTTGGAGAGCTCATCACGCAAGCCTCGCAGCTCGTCCTCCAGCGCCTCGCAGTGGCCCCGGACAGTTGAAGCACCCTTCAACGCCGCGTCGCGAGCGGCTATGGTCTGGGAGGCGACTTGCTTCTCCTCCTCGGAAGCTGTCACGGCCTGGCTCAGCGCCGCTCGGACGGAGGAGTCAGAGCGGGCCTAGCCAGAGATCAGCTCTAGACGCCCGGCCACTAGGCGGGGGTTGGCGCCCTGGAGATCTTCTCACAGCCGACTCAGCTCATCAGCAGCACGGTCCAAGGCGACGGAGGAAGTAGAGGTGTCAGGGACCAGAGGAGCAGGAGGAGGAGACGGCAGTGTAATCACGGCCCGGGAGGCTGGGACCTCCTGAGCTTTGGCAACCTTGGCGACAGCATCAAGCGCCGGCGCCTCCAGAGTTAGCGGGGCCACAGGGGCTGGCCCCCTGCCAGAGCGTCCCTCCTGGCCTCGCGAGGATGACCGGGCAGGGGAGGTGTGAGCTCCACTGCCTCCCTTTCCCGCAGGTGAAGGCGCGGCCACAACAGACGAGCTAGCCCCAAGCGGAGCCACCGTGTCCCCCTTTAGCCTCTTCGTCGCAGGCGGAGGCCTACCCAAGCAACGGAGGAGGTCAAGCCCTGACAGCGAAAACAAGAGCAAAGCAGAGTTTGAGTACTTACTGGTTAGTCGCCGCGAGCTCCAACGGCCTCCGGCCGAGCTTGAAGCCAGAGAGCCTCTTGCGGGCCGAAGCCTCGAGAGGTCCGACAGCAGAGGAGGGCGCACCAGAAGGGCTAGAGCTGGCTTCGGGCAATACCAGAGCCGGAGTAGACCCCCCAGAGATCAGCCCCGGCCTATCCTTTTTTGGGACCACACGCGGGTCCTCTCCCCCTTGCCTGGTGTCGGCCTCGTCGTCGTCCGGCATGGAGCAGAGGACGTTGGCCATGTGCCAGAGGGAAGCCTCCCCCGTCTCCTCAGTGGTCGCCTCTGAGTCGCGCTCCTCCTCTTCCTCGTCTTCCTCCTCTCCCCTGCCAAAATCATCGGAGGGCAACTCCACCGTCGCTGCCGCCACCTGGCCCTCGGGAGGCACCCCTGGTACCAGACCGTCCCCTTCAAAGGTGGGCATGGCGTCCACCACCCGCTCCCAGTCGTCTCGAAGGAACAAAGGGACCGGAGCGCCCACCAGACCTTCCACATCCTCTCCAACAAGGAAGCGGAGAGCTGCGGTCAGATCTTCATTAGCCAGGGCCTCCGAGTTCAGGCGGAGATCGTTGTCCGCATCCCCGAGCCTCCACAACGGGCATGAGTGCGCCTGAGGTGGGGCCACCCGATGCGCCAAGAACTCCCTCAGGAGTGAGGCCCCGGTCAGCTTCGCCGCCTTCATGTAGCTTGGCCTCAGGTCGGCATTCATCTTCTCCAGCACCAGCTTCGCCCGCCGGTCGTCAAGCTTCACACGGGACCACGCCTCATCAGCCTGGGGCTACCCCGTGGGCAGCACCAGCCGAGAGTTGATGCATACGACATCCAGCATGACCCACTTGCTTCGGAAGCCATCGGCCCTCTTCCGGGCCTTCGAGATCCTGTAGGCTTTGGAGTACGCAACGAAGCTTGCACACGCCGAGGTATTGGCGCCTGTGACTTGGAGGAAGAAGAAGTAGCGCGGCAAGGCCACGAAAGGCATCACCCCGAGGTGTGCCTCGCAGTAGTAGGCGAAAATCGACAGGAGAAGAATAGAGTTGGGATGGAGATGCAAAGCCTGCAGCTTATAATGGCGGAGGACAACATAGAAGAACTCAGAGAAAGGAGGCACCAGGCCAGCGATGATGGCGCCCGTGAAGAAGGGATGGAAGGTGCTCCCCTTGTCCTCTGGCTGGGCAGAGCCGGGTTGGAGCACAGTCTCCCCCATCTCGCTGCCTTGCACCGCCGTCATCAGGCGCGTGAGGGCGAGATTCTTCTCCGTCATGTTGGGGGGATCCAGAGCCAGCGATTACCAGGCCGATGAAGCCTCGGTCGCGGTCTTGCGGGGCGCCACTTCTCGCTGGAGGAGAAGGGATGAGGCGGATTTGGAGATTTCGGAAGCAGGAGGGCAAGAGCAAGAAAGGGGATCTGGAGCAAGGCAAATGAGAGCAATGAAGGTAAGCTTAAACCGAGCCGGTCTTTTTGTTAGACGGGCAGTTGCTGAGGCAGCATGGGGAAGCGGAGACGCCCACGTCCAATCAACCGCCACACGGCGACCAAGGCCGCAGGCTATTGGGGCCCATGGCGCTCCACACTTTCCCTTTCGCTTCGCTGCTAAGCCAAGTCCGAGGGCGCCTTGGGCCCGGGGGCTACTGTCGGCGTTCTCGGAAGGGGGGTCCCCAGACTTGCCTACCTGCGGCCTGCGGCGTGGCTCAAGGAGCGACCCAGCACGGCCCATCTTCATCAACTCAAGCTCAATACCCTCGCGAGGGGCCAAGCCTCGCGGGCGGACGATGCAAGGCTTCCTCAGGAACGGCCTCACCAGGCAGGCTCGCGAGGAGGCGGAGAGATCAAGGCAAGGGTACCTCACGAGGTGCTCGTGACACAAGCCATGACAATCGAGACCAGGCGGGCGCCGGCCTGCACGGTGTCCTTGTTTCCTCTTTGGTGCAAAGGGGGCAAGAGAAGGCGCGGAGTACCAAGGCATCAAGCAAAGGTTACCATTTCGGTGCAACGAGACCAAGACCAGCAGAGCGGCAGGACGGAGGTCACCGTGGAGCCCAAGACGGCATCATCGCCAGTGACATTGGCAGTCGAAGACTAACTTTAGTCAGGATAACTTGTAGATGTTCCTCTTCAAAATGCTCGTTGTTAGCTCCCTTCCCGCTCAACATTTGGGAAGAGGACCAGTGCCTATGTATATAGAGATAGCCACGACAGTAGAGGGTAGCTCATAGAGTTCTCATCAGATCTAGAGGAGATTGAACTTGCCCACATAGTTCACCGCACTAGCCCAAGAACACCTCTCGCGAGGTTGTTCTTCCTCTATACTATTCATCATTAGCCCCTGAGGCAATCCACCACACCACACACTAGATTTGGGTATTACACCACAATGGTGGCACGAACGAGTATAAACCTTGTGTCCCTTGTGTTGCTCATCGTGTAGCTTAGATTCATAGCGAGGCGTTGGGACATGGATCGATAGGGGGAAGATCTTCGTGCGCACCCCAAAGTTCGAACCTTATGGGTTCTGCCGGAACCCGATATCCGACAAGCTCAATGGTGGCTAGTACCATGTTTTCACCACAAGCCTTTGCAAAAGAGATCAGAAGGTTCATAAGCGCGCGGTCAATACTATTGAGTCGGCGATGCCTCAGTATTTGCTGTGGTCAGAGCATCCAATCACATGGAGTGGGGAGGGTCACCCTCCCCGGGTTGAGAATCCGGGTCGTCTGGCATTGGTGGTGGCCCCTCAGGTCGATCGGAGGTTATAAATTTCCTAAAGTGCTTATGGATGGTGGCATCAGTATCAATATCCTGTATTTTGACACCTTTCGCCGGATGAACTTTACTGACAAAGATCTTAAGCCGTCTTCCACGGTCTTCCATGGTGTGGTGCCTGGTAAGTCGGCGTATCCTGTCGGAAAGATTTCCCTAGAAGTCGCCTTTGGTGATGACTATGATTACAGAGCAAAGACATTGTGGTTTGAGGTGGTTAAAATCAAGAGTCTGTATCAGTCCTTGTTCGGACGACCGGCTTATGCTAAGTTCATGGCTCGACCGTGCTATGTTTATTTACAGCTCAAGATGCCAGGGCGAAAGTGTAAAATTATGGTCCATGGTAATCGGAAAATCGCTTTGGAATTTGAGGAAGGAGACGCGGCTTATGCAGAATTAGCTTGTGCTATTGAGGATCTTAAGTCCTATAAGGATAATGTTGACCCGGCGAATATGACACCTTTAAAGAAGCCCACTACTGAGCAACGCCCTCTGTTTATTTAAGTGCATCTAGTGCCACCCCTAGTTGGTTTTGGAGTATTAACGACAAACGTGGTTGAGGGACTAATCTGTTTGTGAGAATTATAGGATAACACAGGTAGAAGTCCCTCATTGATTCGGTTTACACCTACCAGAGATGACCCATAAAAATGTATGAAGACATTGAAGACAATGGTGGTTCGTGAAGACATTCACATTCAAGATAATGACGTGTGAAGACATTCACGTGAAGACTATGTAGTGCAAAGACATAGTTTCTTTCATAGTTCCATTTTCTTCTTTCTTGAGCCATATGAACTACCAAACTGTTAAGTGTGGTCCAAGTGAACAAAGTCAGAAGGCTGGCGTGATGCTCTACCTAAATCCTATGTCTTCGAGTGAAAACAATGAGAGTAAATCTTATCCAGTGTTGGATGAGTCAGCTTTGCTTGTAGACCAAGTAAAGCTATCGCATGTGTTTGAAATCCGAACGTTGGACACATGTCGGTTCCTTAGTGACCCAGGGTCATTTCGGACATATCATGTTGGGTCGCCTGTTGGCTATAAATAGCCCACCCCCTCCACCATAAATTGGTGGCTGGTCAGAGTTAGTGCACGACTTTTGTTGTTTGAGAGCAACCCACCTTCGAAGCCTTTGAGAGAGAGAATCCTTGCAAGGACAGAGCCCAAAACACCCAGAGCCAAAGCGTGTTAGGCATCACTAAAGTCTTTCTATCCGTGTGAGTTGAAGACTTGTTACACTGGAGGGCTGTGTATCCTCCAGCCGGTTAGGCATCACGTTCTGAGGATCCAAGAGTCATTGTGGATCGCCAGTGAACGGAGTTTGTGAAGGTTTGGAAGTCTACCTTGAAGACTTACCAGAGTGATTGGGTAAGGACTGGGTGTCCTTCCAACTGAGACCACAAACAGACTCCTCTTATTCCACTCCTGCTTCCTGTTCTATGCTTGATCGGTCGCGCTCTCCGACATTGCTGTCAGATTCTGAGCACCTAACCACATCAGAGGCGATAATGGCCAATATACCCATCGATCCGCAACTGTTCGTCCCACATGGGTTTCAGATTCAGCATGTTGAAGGAAGAACAGGGGTAACTAGGGTGGTTCTTCCACCTCGACCGCGTCGCCATGAGGATTGGACCATTGCCACCATCCTGCCGCTCCTAGATGAAGTAAACTTGCCCAATGTTCATGAAGTTTTGGAATATTTTCTGCACAATGATCCAGATGCACAAGTAGGATTTCGGGAGATTCGGCCTTGCCCGTTTGGGGAGGCATATGTTCACTTCAGGCACATCAGGGATAGAGACAGGATGATTAGGGATAGCCCTCATGCTTTTGGTGATGTTTTCATTACATTTACCAAACACAATGAAGGTAGAAATTGGAGGAGAGTGCAATTTAACAGGGTCTGTTGGTTGCTCATAGTAGGGGTCTCATTTGATGACTGTAATACTGAAGATATAGCCACTGCAATAGCAAAATTTGGTAGAATCATCAATTGGGAGAAGGAAGATGCTTTAAAGTGCAAGATTCTTGTTAAGGCCAGAGTCACACATTTGATTGAGATCCCAAAGAGCATTAGATGGTCTGAAGGAGAGAATTTTGAGGAAGGTTCTCTAACTAGTTCAGTTGAGGTGCTAGTGGAAGAAATGCAGGGGGTGGGCCTGCTGATGAAGATCCTTTTCCCCCTCCTGGAGTAGACCCACATCCAGTGCCCCAGAATGCTAATGACTTCCTAGGTTTTCATAACATGCCGATCCACAATGCACCTATAGACAATGCTGAGTGGGAGGATTGGGATGAACAGGGTCAATGGGCTTTTCCTCAGCCAGGAGCTCAACCCGCGACTTAATATACCCCCGGCGGCTCAAAGCGGCAAGGGCGGCTCAACGCGGCTCCGGCGGGTTGATGTAGATTAAGCTGCACGGGTGGCGACTTACGCACACCTATTCCATCACTAAGCGGACGCAGACGCCGGTGCGTGATGGCACTGACGTATATTTCATAGGCACAACATGGCACCACCTTTGCTGCACATAAAAATATACAGACCCAAGTAATTGTTCTTTGATGAAAACAATATGTTTAATAAAATAAACTTGGATGGATTTCACCTGATATCTTAGGCCAGAAATTATCCATTTGATGATCACCATAGTGAAGCTAAAATTAATCACGGTCGAGTCGGCCACGGGAACAGACAGATGAGCCGGCTGCGATGTTGTAAGCCGGTGCTGCCGGGCGAGTCAATCACCGGTACACGGACGGATGAGTCGGTCGCGACACTATAAGCCGGCGCAGACGGATGAGTCACGCCAGTGCCCGGATGGATGAGTCGGCCGCGACGTTGTAAACCGGAGCAGCCGGGCAAGTCAATCGATAGTGCGTGAAGCGATGAGTCGGCCACGGTGTTGGTATAGAATGAAACACCGGGGCGGCGGCTCGCGCACCCGTTGATCATCAAGTGGGCGCGCGCGCTTCATTGACACGGCATGGCATCACCTTTATAATGATGAATCATTGTCCTATACAAAACATATTGCAAAACAGAGTAATTGTTCATGGGAAAAACAGTATGTACAAAAACAGATTGAAAAGATAGCACCTGAAATTTTAATTGGCCGTGCCGCCAGCGAGCACTACCATGCTCTTTTGTCTGCACGTGCTAACCGTTTCTTGACTGCCAAATCATTATCCTTCACGTGAGCAGTAAACCGGCCACTAGTACTTTAGTACGTACTAGCATTTAATTCTGTGATCTGACTTGATGTTCTGATGCAATGCATAGTATCCTACGTAGCTTGAGATAAACCGGCCGGACCAGCTCCCACAATGATGGCCGCTCGGTGATGTTTGGCAGGTGGCACAGTCGAACAGAGGCGGGCGGGCACACTCGGCCAGCGCGGCAGGGGAGGCCCCATCGCTTCTGCTCAAGGCACATCTTGGCGGGTCAACAGAGGAATCTGAGCTCGTGGAAAATCTGCTTCCGAGTAGGGGTCAACAGCGATGAGGCGGGTCAACTCGAAGGTGACTCTATCAAATATTCTGGCGTATTGCTGCGTCGCTGTTTCTTCAAAACTTTAGCCGACGAAAAGTATATGGCAGCATAATTGTATCGCGACTCGGACTTGCGGTGCGGCAATCACCAATATTGATTGGTCTTAGGATTCAACTTGCAAAGGCAGCGGCTCATGGCGCAACCCTAGCTTTCTTCTCCGACCTTGATCTCATGAATTGTAAAATCTTCCTCTGAAAAATTGCAAACTCTTTGATCCCTAGGAAAGATCCCTTCTAGAACTCAACACCACCGTGCGCAGGCCCCACGGTGGGCGCCAATTGTCGTGGTTTTGTCACGGCAGATGTCCTTAGTGGTAGGACTTAGTCGCGAGGCCAACGCATCCATGTGGTAGCTTGAGAGGAGTTGAGTGGGACAAGAGACGCAGGGCGGATCAACATCAAGACAAGGATTTAGACAGCTTCGGGCCCCAGGAAACATCATCCGGTAAAAACCCTACATGCTGTTTGAGGCTAGGTCTCATTATCATCACGAGGGAGACGTCGTAAACCGGCTCTCCTCTTTGTGTCTAACCCTAGATTGTTTTATTCTTGCTTGTAACTTGTAGCTTTCCCCTCTTTTGGGAGCCCTGCCCCTCCTTATATATGTTGAAGGGGCGGTTTACATGTGGAGTCCTATTAGGATTAGGACTATTCTATCTCTAATAAAAACCGTACACAAGTCCTGGTCTTAACTCCTTGTAAGGCAAATATTCCTTTCCTGTTAAACCGGCCCACCATAGTTGAACCGGCCTTCATGAACCGCCCGTTGGGCCACCGGGTCTTGTTTCTCCTCTGGCCCGCCTGCCGGATTACCAATGAGCTATAAACCGTCTGGTCTGTGTAGGTCGCCGGTGAATCGCCAAGTCCGGCAGGTTTATCCTTCCGGCCGGTTTACGCCGCGGGGCATATCCCCGACACCTTGTGTTTTCAACTTCTCTTTCTTTCTATCATCCTTTTATTATCGGAGTTCTTCATGGAGGCTCTACATGGTGGTTCGTTAAGGATTCTTTTCATTCCTCAATTGTTCTTCAAGTTTTCTCTCGAAGTTATGACCCGCCAAGCTATACTCAAAATTAAACATGGTGCTCAACACATGTTTTGTTTTGGGGAGTTCAAGTATTCTTCATCTTGCATTCCGAAGTGCAATTCTCTCTATCTTATCTTTTGAGATGGTGTTATGTCATTCTTGATAATTTCCCTTTGTGTTTCATGATTCACAAGTTTTCAAGAGTGACATATTTAAATCCATCATTTTCTCTTTGTTCAAGAGATCTTTTCAATTGTCAACCTCGTTGTTGGAGTTATCTTGTGTCATATTTCACCTAAAGCCTTCCTGAAGGAATGTTGCTAATTATGGTGCTATCAATGATCCGAGTTTTCTCCTATCCTCTCGGTGAAGAAGTTTTTCATCTCTTTGGTGCTCTCAATCAAATCAATAGTTTCCATTAGTGGCCGGTTGTCACCTCATAGTCTCGAGATGTTTTCCATAAGCCCACAACAAGCTTGTGCTTATTGTTGTTGATTTTCCAACAACTCCATTTGATTCTTCTTTGCAAGGATGCTTTCCAAGTTCACTTGTGGCAAAAGTTGTCATTATCTTCTCCGTCCCTTTATCCCAACGGTCTAACTTCTATTCTTTCGTTACGGAGGCATTGTGATGTTGTGCTCTTCACCCATCACCTCGTTTGGTGAGGATCGTCTTCTTTTCTGGCTTATCCATTTAACCGGAGTGTTGTATCATCTCTTCAATATCTTTTCATCTCATCAAGTTTTCTTCTCTTTTGTACCAGAGTGCTGTCCAAATTCTGTAATTCTTGTTCCTTGGCTATCTCATTATACCGAGGTGGTCATATTCCTTTCGTTCGTGAAGCTCTTATTTCCATGTCTTTCAACCTTCAAGTCCTCGTAATACTCCTTGTTCCTCTTTTCTAACGCATTGTTTCCAATCTCATTCATCTCTGTTGTACTCTTTCTTTTAAATTGCTCAACCTCTCATGGTTCGTGGTTTCACTCGTTCGTCAAAGAAGCAACTTAGTTTTACCTCTTCTCTTTCTCTTCCATTTCTCTCCGGTGCCATCCTAGATCACGGGACGAGATCCTCTCGTAGTGGTGGAGTGTTGTAACGCCCCAAGACCGACGATCCAGAAGACTTCCATTTTTTCGTGATCACCGTGTGTTTCTTTTGTGCTTGCTCTTTTATTTTTGCATTGCATCATGTCATCATGCCATCATGTCATTAACCTTTGCATCTCAACTCAAATAATAAATTGCATAGATCGTTGATCTATTTAAATCGAGGGAAGGGTGACTTCTCTTTATAACATATCATCCCAATATTAGGGGGCTATATTAAATATTTCTTTAATTTGGAAATCACCATAACACACTTGCAAATTATCCCAATGCCTTTGTTATCTTAATTCTTGGTCTCCAACCTTGCCATATATTCTTTCATCATATTCCGGAGCTCCACCAAAAATCCGAACATTTTTGGACCTTCCCAACCCTCACTTCCTATTCAAATCATTTGAATTTAAATCAAATGAGTTTGAATTAAAATCTTTCAATCATAGCCTTTTCTATTTTCTCGGAATAAGCACATTTTTGTGAGTCCGGGAAAATTATCCGCGTGTCCAATTTCTTCCCCTAACCTCCCTTTCTTTTCTTTCTTATCTCCGTTTTCTTTTATTTTCTTTAAAGCGAGAGAGAGAAGAGAGCCAGCAGCCAGGTCAGCCTATTTCCCCGCAGCCCAAGGCCCAGCCGGCCCCTGCTTATGTAACCCTAGCTCGTCCCCCCTGCTCGTTATCTCTCCTTCTCGTTCCCTCTGCCCGCCACCACACACAAGCGCACGCATCGAGCCAAGGGAGAGGAGCTCCTGACGCCTGATCCATGGCCTCTCCTTTCCTCCCGCGCGCCACTGCCCGGCGACCGGCCGCGCCTCCGGCCACCCATTCCTCTGCCGCCGTGCCGTCGTTCTGGCCGGCGAGCCCATCTCCTCCGTCCATCCCCATCGCCCCGCTACCGCGCCGTCTTCTTCACCTCCTGCCCGCATCCCTCTGCTGCCTTGTCGCCGTCGAGCTGCGCCGCAGCGCCGACCTCGCCCCGCCCTTGCTGCTGCCGTCGCTGGAATCACCAAGGCCACCGCAAGCCTTCCCACCTTCCCTACTTCTCCTCGCGTGACCGCGACCGTCCCTGCGGCCAAGTTCGCCGGAGTGCCACCAGGCCGCTGTTTCCCTGCCTCGCCCTCGGCGCCTCGTCCCCGAGCTCCGAGTTTGCCGCCGCCTTGCTCCTCCCTCACCCGTCTATCAGGAACGCCATGGCCGCGGCCCCATGGAGTCCCACCGGCCTGGACCCGGCCGGGAACCAGATGAGCCCCATGCCTGCTTCATGCCGCTGATCTCCACCACCCGAGGCCCTTGTGTTGCTTCGTTTCGGGTCATCAAGACCAACAAGTTCGCCTACACGGCCTCTACGTTGAACGACTGACACGTCCCCGAATGCATCCAAATCATGTAGACCCAAGACCGCCAAGTGTACCTCTACCGCCGTTGTGGGATTCTCCAAGTACCAGGATGACGATGACTCGTCAAGTTCATCTACATGCGTGTACCACTACCGTCGCCAAGGACCCATGCAGCGCAAGCACGAAGTTCCACTACCGTCGCCCCCGGAGACATCGGATTTGTCAAGTTCCTCTTCAAAACGTGAACAACTACTTCCACTACGACATGAGTACAACTACTTCCCCTACGTCCCGTGAACGACTACTTCCCTCGACGATTTTGAACCGCCCCGAAATGCACGTTTCGAAGGTATAACCGCCGAGAACGACCGCCATGGACCGAATGCTTGTGCGTTGTATGAGATCCTCGAGTTTTGCACCATGATCGAATTGTCTTTGCACGTTCCTCGTTTGCCATGCCACCGTCATGTGGGACACCCGGTATCCGGGATCACTCCCCATCTCTTGCATGTTGCGCACATCCGCACACTTGCTCTTTTGCACCGGTATCTCATTGAATTGTCGAATCATCGGAATGTTGCCGTGGCACCATTTCCGCTGTCGTTGCCGTGGCATCCCTTTCGTTCCACCATGGTGACCAAATGCTTCATAACATGCTCATGTCAACGTTTTCATAAAATTGCATATAACTTGCATATGTCATCTGCATCATGATAACAACAATTAAAATGTTTAAAATTGATGTTTGCATTAAATTGCTAAATAACATGTGGGGATTTACCAGAATTGTTGGTTGTTGTTCCGGCCTCATTTAAACTTGCCTAAATAGTTAGTTTAATTATGCTTCACCTCTTGCCATGTTTAACAACAGTTAATATTGTTTGGTAGCTTAAACGAGATTAAACTAAATATGTCAATGTGGTGTTTTGTCAATATGCAACTCGTTGCGTATTGAGCACCACTTAACTTGTAGTGTTGTTTGTGCATATTGCCATGCCATGCCACATTTAACTGGACATGCATCATACTTGATTGTGCATTATGCCATGTTTATGCTTGTGCATTTACCATGTTGTTTGTTTCTTTCCGGTGTTGCTTCTTAGTTCTAGTAATGTTGCGATTGTGAGGATTCGTTCGACTACGCCCGTTCATCTTCTTCATGGAATCGTTCTTCTTCCTAGCGGGATTTCAGGCAAGATGACCGCTACCCTGGATCTCACTACTGTCATTGCTATGCTAGTTGCTTCGTTCTATCGCTATGCTGCGCTACCTATACCTTGTTCTATCAAGCCTCCCAAATTGCCATGTCAGCCTCTAACCTTTTCACCCTTCCTAACAAACCATTGCTTGGCTATGTTACCACTTTGCTCAGCCCCTCTTATAGCATTGTTAGTTGCAGGTGAAGTTGAAGATTGCTCCATGGTGGACAGGATTATGTTGGGATATCACAATATCTCTTATTTAATTAATGCATCTATATACTTGGTAAAGGGTGGAAGGCTCAGCCTTATGCCTGGTGTTTTGTTCCACTCTTGCCGCCCTAGTTTCCGTCATACCGGTGTTATGTTCCCGGATTTTGCGTTCCTTACGCTGTCGGGTGATTTATGGGACCCCCTTGACAGTTCCCTTTGAATAAAACTCCTCCAGCAAGGCCCAACCTTGGTTTTACCATTTGCCTCACCTAGCCCTTTTTCCCCTGGGTTTCCGGAGCCCGAGGGTCATCTTTATTTTACCCCCCCGGGCCAGTGCTCCTCCGAGTGTTGGTCCAAACTAGAGCACCGTGCGGGACCATCCCTTGGCATCTTGGGCATGACACACGCGGTGTCTTCCGAAGTCCTATTAGCCTGCTACAGCCCGGATTCTCCGAAGTCCTGCTCGCCCAGCTGCTACAGCCAGGATTCACTCGCTGATGACCGACACATTCGTTGCTGGGTTATGTATGCCTGTCCCTATAAGTTAGTGCCACTTTGGGTTTACGACTAGTCATGTCGGCCCGGGTTCTTTGTCATATGGATGCAAGCGACACTATCATATACGTGAGCCAAAAGGCGCAAACGGTCCCGGGCCAGGTAAGGTGGCACCCGTGGGAATACCGTGTGTGAGGCCGCAAACTGATATGATGTTTACGTGTGAGATCGGTGTGACTTAGGATCGGGGTCCCGACAGCTTTGGTATCATAGCCTGACTGCCTGTAGGATTACCAAGCCAAACTGGTCGAAGTTGAGTCTAGGAATTCTTTAGTTATATAGGAGAATTGATTGTGGAAGGGAACGTAAGCCTCTTTTTACTCCTTATACCTTATGCCCTTCTGATCTGAGTCGTCCTAGCTTTCCTACAGGGTTAAGGAACTAGGCTTTCTCCTTCGTCTATTATGATCACGTGTTACTACTCCGTAGTCCCATAGGATTGGTTGATCAGAGTCATACTCCTGTTTTCGAGTTCTTTTGGTGTAGTTTGTTTAGTACTATCACAGAACCTTGAGTGATGATGTTGAGTATGGTACTACCCATTCGTTTGCAGAATGTGTCATTTTGAGCATTTTACTGCCGTTATGCTGCCGGAATTGTCCTAGGGGTTCAAGAGATACTAATTTCTTGTGCTACTTTCTACATCCATAGTTGATGCTGAATCCATCCTTGTTTTCCTTGGTTTCGTTCTTCAGGATGTTGCCGGTTAACCGAAGTTCTGTTGCTCGTAGCCGGAACCATGGAGATGGTAGGGATGAGGATCCTCCCGACTAGTCGTTGTTGGTAGAGCTCATGTTAGAGATGGAGAGGAACAAGCGAGAGTCTAACCGCTTGTTAGAACGGATTGAGCAGAACACCACCCATCAGCGTAATGAGTTGGTTTCCATCACCGACTTCATTAGCCTGAACCCACCCACCTTCCATCATTCCATTGAGCCACTCGATGCAGATGACTAGCTCCGTAGTATCACACACAAGTTGCGTTCCGCAAGCGTAGCTGAAGGTGACAAGGTCACCTATGCTGCATCTCACCTGGAAGGTCCTGCTAGTCTTTGGTGGCAGAACTATGAGGGTATGCTTCCAACTGGCCAGATACCTACGTGGAGAGATTTCACTGAGGCTTTTTGCGAACATCACATTCCTTTGGCTCTCATTGACCACAAGATAGAAGAGTTCTATAGTTTCACGTAGGGTAAGATGGCCGTTGATGCTTACAGTAGAGAGTTGAGAACCTCACCCGCTATGCTGCAGAAGAAGTGTCCATGGACGCCAAGAAGCAGGCTAGGTTCCGGAAAGGTCTAAACCCCAAGTTAAATCATGATCTTGACTTGCACCATTGAATACATTCTAGGCTCTTGTGAACAAGGCCATTAATGCAGAGACAACTCAGCTCACTTACGAGGAGTCTCGTAAGCACACCCATGATTTGAGTTCTTCATCTGGTTCTAGTTCTCAGAAGCGCCGGATTTGGGTTCCAAACTCCGCTCTTCCACCCGGTTATACACCAAGGCCATCTTGTGTGGCACCTCACCCAGGCCTATTGGTGGACCGCCTGCCGATGCAGGTCCACGTCCTACCTCCATGATTTGTTACAAGTGCCGTGAGCCAGGCCACATTGCTCGTAATTGCACTCAGACCAGTGTTGCTCCACCCCAGCCCGAGAAGTCTGTTAGCCGTGGTAAGCCATCACACAAGATGATCAATACCAAGTCAACTCACACTGAACGTGGACGTGTGCATCACGTCTCAGCTAAAGACGCTCAAGATGATCCGGATGTCGTTCTTGGTATGCTCCTTGTCAATTGTCATCCGACATCGGTTATGTTCGATACTGGAGCATATCATTCCTTCATTTCCGAAAGCTATGCCCGCTTGCATGACATGTCATTTTGTGATATGCCCTCCCCACTACTCATTCAAATTCCAGGATCCAAATGGCAAACTTCTAGGATAAGTTATGGCAATGAAATCCATGTTGATAGACTTGTATTCCTTGCTTCCTTGATATCTTTGAAGTCTTCAGATATTAACATCATCTTGGGTATGGACTGGATGACAGCTCATCATGCCAAGATTGATTGCTCCACCAGGTCTGTTCAGCTTACACACCCATCTGGCAAGATAGTCACTGTCACCACTAGAGTTGCAAAGCGTTACCTCTATTCTCTTAATGCCAGCCCTCTCCCTAACATTGAAGATATCCCGGTAGTCCGTGACTTTCCGGATGTCTTATAGAGGAACTGCCAGGTATTCCACCTGACAGGGATGTAGAGTTTGTTATAGATCTTATTCCAGGAAGCGCTCCAATTTCTAGGAGACCTTACAAGATGGCACCCTTAGAACTAGCTGAGCTTAAAAAACAACTTGATGAGTCCTTGCAAAAGGGTTTCATCCATCCTAGTTCTTCTCCTTGGGCTTGTCCCGTCCTCTTCGTCAAGAAGAAAGATGGTATGGACCGGATGGTTGTAGATTATCGTCCCGTTAATTTGGTCATGATAAAGAACAAGTATCCTCTCCCCAGGATCAACGACCTGTATGACCAGCTTGCTGGATCCTTAGTATTTTCCAAGATGGATTTGAGGTTAGGCTACCACCAAATCAAGATCAGAAATGGGGACATTCTTAAGACAACTTTTGTCACTCGTTATGGCCAGTATGAGTACATCGTCATGTCCTTCGGTCTAACCAATGCTCCAGCCACATTCTCTCACTTGATGAACTCGATCTTCATGGAGTACTTAGATAAGTTCGTCGTGGTTTACCTCTATGATATTCTCATTTACTCGAAGAACGAGGAAGAGCATGTCGAACATCCTAGACTTGTGTTAGAAAAACTCAAAGAGCACCGCCTTTATGCCAAGTTCTCCAAGTGCGAATTTTGGTTGCGAGAAGTGACCTATCTCGGCCACGTAATCTCTGGTAAGGGCATTGCTGTCAATCCTAAGAGAGTTCAGGCCGTTCTTGATTGGACTCCACCTGAAACAGTTAAACAAGTTAGGAGTTTCCTTGGTCTAGCCAGTTATTGTTGCTGCTTTGTTGAGAACTTCTCTGAAGTGGCCAAACCTCTCACGGAACTTCTCAAGAAAGATAAAAAGTTTAAGTGGTCCCCACAGTGTAAGTACAGTTTTCAGGAACTGAAAAGACGCCTGACTTCTGCTCCCATACTTGTGCCATCGGATTTCACTAAAGATTTTGTTATCTACTGCGACGCCTCACGACAGGGATTAGGTTGCATTCTTATGCAGGACCGTCATGTGATTGCCTACGCATCTCGACAGTTGCATCCACATGAGGAGAATTATCCTACACATGATCCAGAGCTTGCAGCTGTAATCTATGCATTGAAGACCAGGCGACATTACCTTCTTGGTAAACGTTGCGAGATCTACATCGATCACCAGAGTCTCAAGTATATCTTCACCCAACCAGATTTGAACCTTAGGCAAAGATGTTGGTTGGAGTTGATCTTAGATTATGATTTAGGGATTACTTACACCCCAGGCAAGGCCAATGTCATGGCTGATGCACTAAGTCGTAAGTCCTATTGCAACATTCTCATGTTGCAACAGGGTCAGCAACTTCTCCATGAGGAATTTTGTAAGCTTAACCTTCACATTGCTCCTCACGGATTCCTTTCTACCTTGGTGGCGAAACCTATTCTTGTGGATCAGATCATCTCTACTCAGAAGCAGGATACAGGAATTTCTCGGATCAAGAGAAACATTAATAAGGGAGTTGATGGATGTTTCTCCATGGATGATCGAGGTGTCCCGTTGTATGTGGACATTGGAATCTATCACACCCTATCATCACGTGGTGCTTCAAAACAATGAACTTTCACAATGGCACACAGTTAGGGGGGACACTTTCTTGAAATTATTGTGAGGGATCATCTTATTTACTACCATCGTTCTAAGCAAATAAGATGCAAAAACATGATAAACATCACATGTAATCAAATAGTGACATGATATGGCCAATATCATATTGCTCCTTTGATCTCCATCTTCGGGGCGCCATGATCATCTTCGTCACAACCTTTTTGGCCATATCACATCACAAGGCTTATGCTGCAAAAACAAGTTAGACGTCCTCTAATTGTTGTTGCATGTTTTTACGTGGCTGCAATAGGGTTCTAGCAAGAATGTTTCTTACCTACGTAAAACCACAACGTGATATGCCAATTTCTATTTACCCTTCATAAGGACCCTTTTCATCGAATCCGATCCGATTAAAGTGGGAGAGACAGACACCCGCTAGCCACCTTATGCAACTAGTGCATGTCAGTCGGTGGAACCTGTCTCACATAAGCGTATGTGTAAGGTCGGTCCGGGCCGCTTCATCCCACGATGCCGCCGAAACAAGATAAGACTAGTAGTGGCAAGAAAATTGACAACATCTACGCCCACAACAAGATTGTGTTCTACTCGTGCAGAGAAACTACGCATAGACCTAGCTCTGATACCACTGTTGGAGAACGTAGCAGAAAATAAAATTTTCTACGCATCACCAAGATCAATATATGGAGTCACCTAGCAACAAGAGAGAGGAGTGCATCTACATACCCTTGTATATCACGAGCGGAAGCGTTCAAGAGAACGGGGTTGAGGGAGTCGTACTCGTCGTGATCCACATCACCGATGATCCTAGCGCCGAACGGACGACACCTCCGCGTTCAACACACGTACGGTTGGGGAAGACATTTCCTCCTTCTTGATCCAGCAAGGGGGAGGGAGAGGTTGATGGAGATCCAGCAGCACGACAGCGTGGTGGTGGAAATAGCGGCGATCTCGGCAGGGCTTCACCAAGCTCAGCGAGAGGGAGAGGTGTTACGGAGGGAGAGGGAGGTGCCAGGAGCTGGGGTGCGCAGCCCTCCCTCCCCCCTCTTTATATAGGGGCCCTAGGGGGCACCGGCCCCTAGAGATTCAATCTCAAGGGGGGGGGGCGGCCAAGGGGGGGGGACTTGCCCCCCAAGCCAAGTGGGGCGCCCCCACCCCTAGGGTTTCCAACCCTAGGCGCAGGGGGAGGCCCAAGGGGGTGCACCATCCCACCAGAGGCTGGTTCCCTTCCCACTTCAGCCCATGGGACCATCCGGGATAGGTGGCCCCACCCGGTGGACCCCCGGGACCCTTCCGGTGGTCCCGGTACAATACGGGTGAACCCCGAAACTTTCCCGGTGGCCGAAACTGGACTTCCTATATACAATTCTTCACCTCCGGACCATTCCGGAACTCCTCGTGACATCCGGGATCTCATCCGGGACTCCGAACAACTTTTGGGTTACCGCATACTAATATCTCTACAACCCTAGCGTCACCGAACCTTAAGTGTGTAGACCCTACGGGTTCGGGAATCATGCAGACATGACCGAGACAGCTCTCCGGCCAATAACCAACAGCGGGATCTGGATACCCATGTTGGCTCCCACATGTTCCACGATGATCTCATCGAATGAACCACGATGTCGAGGATTCAAGTAATCCCGTATACAGTTCCCTTTGTCAATCGGTACGTTACTTGCCCGAGATTCGATCGTTGGTATCCCAACTCATTCAATCTCGTTACCGGCAAGTCACTTTACTCGTACCATAATGCATGATCCCGTGACCAAACACTTGGTCACATTGAGCTCATTATGATGATGCATTACCGAGTGGACCCAGAGATACCTCTCCGCCATATGGAGTGACAAATCCCAGTCTCGATCCGTGTCAACCCAACATATACTTTCGGGGATACCTGTAGTATACCTTTATAGTCACCCAGTTACGTTTTGACGTTTAGTACACCCAAAGCACTCCTACGGCATCCGGGAGTTACACGATCTCATGGTCTAAGGAAATGATACTTGACATTGGAAAAGCTCTAGCAAAAGAACTACACGATCTTGTGCTATGCTTAGGATTGGGTCTTGTCCATCACATCATTCTCCTAATGATGTGATCCCGTTATCAATGACATCCAATGTCCATAGTCAGGAAACCATGTCTATCTGTTGATCAACGAGCTAGTCAACTAGAGGCTCACTAGGGACATGTTATGGTCTATGTATTCACACATGTATTATGATTTCCGGATAACACAATTATAGCATGAATAATAGACAATTATCATGAACAAGGAAATATAATAATAATCATTATATTATTGCCTCTAGGGCATATTTCCAATAGTTTCGTCTTTGTCATTCCTGTACTGAATCCATGTTGGGAGGATACGTGCATGACACCTAACGGCAACCGTTACCTCTGATAGTAACTTGGCTGACTCTGTAGCATCACGTGGCCTTTTTAAACCTGCCTCAAAACGGATCTCCATTCTTCCTCTAGATTTAGTTAACCTATAGAGCATTATCCCTGATGTTTGTTTCCTCTTGCGCCTAGGTGCTAGTCCAACAACGAACATAGGAAGTGTTAGTGTACATCAAACTGTGAGACTATAAAGAAGCATCACTACAAAAAAAATACACCTCCGTGATGATATGTGTTTGTCACAGTAGGTCACGTTTTCTGTCATGCATGTACATCCATGACAATTTTATGACAGAATCAAGATAGTCATACCTATGTTACCGTAGAAGTGTTCCATGACATTACCAAAATTATCATCATGAAAGTGTCCACTTCCATGACGATAAATCGTGCATCATAGAAGTGCTTTCATCAAGGGTGACCGACACGTGGCATCGACTGTAACGGCTTGACGTTAAGCTAGCGGGTCCGTTTTTGGATCCGATAACCCATTAACAGCCCGGACCAATGGGGATTTTCCATGTGTAAAATTCTCATTGGCCGGAGGAAACACGAATTGGCTCGCCGTTGGGATAGATGTCATCCACTCATTGAACAGGAGGCACCTATGATATGTCGACACGTGGCATGACCCAATAGAGGCCCATTCCGATGAAAAGGCCGAGCCTGTCAAAGTAAGCGGGCCAGCCCATTAGCGGCCTACTTGAGTCAGGCCCATTTACAAGTACGGCCCATACAAGTTACACAGAATCAGCCCATCAAAGGCCCATTCTAGATTTGACAATTTCTAGCCCATCATCAGTTTAAGCCTGTTAACGGCCTGCTATGTTTTGGGCCCAATTGCGGCACGAGCTTCTTTCGGCCTGTTAGCAGCCCATCGTCAGTTCCAGCCCATTAACGGCCCGGAACGTCTTTCGGCCTTTTCTCGGCCCATTCTGCAGTTGGGCCATTTCTAGCCTGCTGTGACTTTAGGCTTGTCCTCAGCCCATTTGGTAAATGGGCCAACTCGTAGCCCATTTTGTCTCTCGGCCTGTTAACAGCCCACACAACAGTTGGGCCTTTGACTTCAGGCCCATTAGGAGCCCATGTTCCACATGGCATCATTTCAGCCCAGCGCGACTTTCGGCCTGTTAAAAGCCTAGTTTGCAAATTGGGCCTCCTCTGGCCAATAACACTTTCGGCCTCTTACTGGCCGGTAAAGTAAAAGGGCCGAGACAAAATTGACATTTATTTCGGCCTACTAAAGGCCCACGGGACATTTCCATTTATACGGCCCTATTGAGTAGGCCTGTTGACGGTCTGCTAAGAGCCATTGTTACGGTGGGCCACATCATTTGGGGTCCACTTAATATTATTTTGACCAGCCCAATTAAGGCCCGCTTTGACTACACATGTTTGTTCCTTTGTATGGCGTCCAGGAAATGTATGGGCGTGTTGGCCCCCGTTTCAACGATATACCATATTCAAGAATTATCCTACTCTATACTATCGCCTCTAAAAAACATACACTATACAATAAAAAGACTAAGGCATAGAAACATAGAGTAATCCTACACTATACAATAAAGAAATTACAGCCGAATATACCAACTGGGCATTATAGTTCGGCACCAATGATTATAAAGCGTACACAAACAGCAAATTACATACAATGGACAAATAAAGCTCATACATCATGGACACGCATCAACAGAACTTACCATTTGAACTATAATCTCTTCAGAAAATAGGATTGGCCGGATTCAGATAGCATAAATTTTAGTCTGCAAAATCTCCAATTCCTTCGTGGTTACTGCTACCTCTTGAGCACTGCGTTGGATTTCCCCGAAGAGGAGAGGTGCAGCAAAGTAGCGTAAGTATTTCCCTCGTTTTTTTGAGAACCAAGGTATCAATCCAGTAGGAGACCACGCACAAATCCCTCGTACCTACACAAAACGATAGCTACTCGCAACCAACGCGATTAGGGGTTGTCAATCCCTTCACGGTCACTTACGAGGGTGAGATCTGATAGAGATGATAAATAATATTTTTGGTATTTTTGATAGATAGATGCAAAGTAAAAAGTAAAAGGCAAAGTAAAAACAAAGCAAGTAAATAAAGTGATAGAGATTGATATGCTGAGAATAGACCCGGGGGCCATAGGTTTCACTGGTGGCTTCTCTCAAGAGCATAGGTATTCTATGGTGGGTGAACAAACTACTATTGAGAAATTGACAGAATTGAGCATAGTTATGAGTATATCTAGGCAATGATCATGTATATAGGCATCACATCCAAGACAAGTAGATCGAAACGATTCTGCATCTACTACTATTACTCCACTCATCGACCGCTATCCAGCATGCATCTAGAGTATTAAGTTAAAAACAGAGTAACGCCTTAAGCAAGATGACATGATGTAGAGGGATAAATTCATGCAATATGATAAAAAAACATCTTGTTATCCTCGATGGCAACAACACAATACGTGCCTTGCAACCCTTTCTGTCACTGGGTAAGGACACTGCAAGATTGAACCCAAAGCTAAGCACTTCTCCCATTGCAAGAACTACCAATCTAGTTGGCCAAACCAAAAAGGATAATTCGAAGAGACTTGCAAAGATAACTCAATCATACATAAAAGAATTTAGAGAAGAATTGTAACATCCCAAATTTTTCAATTTGGAATGTTATACATAAATCATCATTGCATATCATATTTTCTTGCATTGTTGGCTCGATCCTAGAAATTCTACGCAACTCAAGGACCCACGTAGAGAGTTGGGGATTTCGTTATTTTCATATTTGAGTTTTCTCAAATTTTGAAAATAGGATCATTTGATTTTATTTATTTTATCTTCAATTATTTCTACTATCAAAATTTGAGAGAGGGAACAAAATGACTTTCCCAAAATAAATAAATAATGGAGATTTAATAAACAAAATCAAATAGGATTTTATTTTTGGAGTTTTTCGCCTTTTTATTTTGATTTAGGAAAAATGCGTGTTTTTCAAAATTGCCTTTAGGCCCCAAATAAATGTTTATCTTGTTCGGCTTGATTTTAGAAGCCAGGGAAAATTTATTTCGGGATTTTTGGAGTCTGTTTAGTATTTCTTTCGTTTGATTTTCTGCGTGAAATTATTTAAAAAAACCGCGAACCGCCTTACGGGCCGTACCCGAGCGGGACTCCGCCCGGGGGAAGCTTATATAAAGCCGCCGCCCGAGCCCCCCAGCCCACCAGACACCGCCGCCGGCCCATCCCGCCCGAAACCCTAACCCTAGCCACCTCGAGCCCCGCCGCCGACCCCGCCGGACGCCGCCGCCGTCGAACCCGCCGCCCGAGGTTCGCCGCGCCATGAAATCCGTGCCACCGTTTTTTTTTCAAAAACCGATCGGTTTTCTTCGGTTTTTGTCGGTTTATTTTTTTAGTTTCGGTTTTATTTTATTTAGATCGATTTTCTTCGGTTTTTTTGGTTCGGTTAAATAGCGAGCGTTCGCTCGTTCATTCGTTTTAACGAATGTATTCGTCAGATTAGATCTAGTTCACGAACGTTCGTTCGTTAACCCGTTCGTCGTTTTTCTTTTTCTTGGATTTAATCCGCGATTTTTCTGATCGCGATTTCTGATCCGATTTTCGTTTTAGTATAACTTTTCGCTCGTTTATCGGAATCAGGCGATTCAAGCGCCCGGAGTTTCGTCTCGAAACCCTCTTTCCAAATAACCAACTTAAACAAGTTTTTGATTCTGTAAAATTTGACTTAGGTTCAGATTAGTAAAACGAAGCTGTTTTCTTTCGCCGTTTGACTTCCGTTGTTTTGTTTGATTTGATTCTTTTTGCAAACCGGAGTTCTTATGTTGAACTTTCTGGTTAGATCTTTTATTCGAGTTTTACCTGTGCATTAGATGAGTACTTATTGTATGCTTGTTTGTTTGTCTAGGATAGAATACCTGGAGTGCGCCGCCTATTACTTTGAGTCTCTAGGTTTCGCGGATCATCAGCAAGGCAAGTAACACTTTGATCATATTTTTTCTACTACCCAGTTTTATGCATTAGATCAATCCTCAAACATTGCATGACTAGGATCTAATTAAATTGTGGGTTTTGGGAAGTAGATGAGGTAGTACCTATTACCTGTTTTATTATCAAACCTTTGGGAGTTACTTTTATGTTTGCTTATTATACCATGCTATGCTAGTAGACGTGGATTGGGTGAGTGTATCCATGACAGATGTGAGTTTGTTAATTAATGGTTTATTTAAGGTGGCAACTTAAACACACATCTGGGTGGATTGAGGCACCTGGTTTCCAGGACTTGCCTGTTTTTCTTCGGACCGCCACCCAGGCTCAAAGGGATCATGAGATTATTCATGCTAGAAACTTCCGTGTGCAGCCACATGCTACTATGGGCTCTAGCATAGTTGACTAAGTCGTGCGAACTCTTACAGGGTAGACTAGCTGATGTAGGGGATGTAGGTTGGTACGGTCTACCCTTTACGTAAGGTGCGAGCACTTCTGAAAGACTATGTCTCGGTCATCCGTTTCTCAAACAACATGAAGTGCAAGAAATCAAACTAAGGAGATCGAGTCATGTGAGGAAAAGTGCGCAAACCTCTGCAGAGTGTATAAACTAATCATGGTTAGGCGTGTCCCCGGTTATGGACATCTTAAGTATCTAGTACTTGGATATCATGTGAATCTCATCATGTTACTTTAATTAATATTGTTGGGTTGTTAATGAGTACTTTTAATTGGGATTGAGAATGCTGTCAACCATTCTCAATGTTTAACAACCACCATGTTAGTTAAATAAATTTATTCCTTTGCAGTAGGGAAAAATTGGCTTTACGCAAAACTGTAACCATAGAGCTATCCACCAGCCAAATATGCATGTAGTATAGCTTATTCCACCTTTATTCTCTATGTGTTACATTGCCAGCATATTCCATGTGCTGACCCGTTTTCGGGCTGCAATGTTTCATGTTGCAGACTTTTCAGACGACAAGTAAGGTGCTTAGGTCATGGTTCTATACTCAGTGATGCCGTTGGAGTTGATGGACTCGCTTATTCTTCCAAGCCTTCCGCTGTTATCGTATTTTAGATGGCCTTAAGCCATATTTATTTCAATAACTTCTCTCTTGAGACATTTGATGTAATAAGTGTGTGATTGCTACTCTGTTATAAATCCTTCAAGTACTGTGTGGTGTCAGCGTTACTGATCCAGGGATGACACCTGAGCACAGAGATCAGACTGTTTGAGGTCTGGTCGCTACAAGAATCAAATATTTTCCATAGATAATACTGGATCATAAACCCACAATTCATCGATCTCAACAAACACACCGCAAAAAGAAGATTACATCGAATAGATCTCCACAAGAGAGGGGGAGAACATTGTATTGAGATCCAAAAAGAGAGAAGAAGCCATCTAGCTACTAGCTATGGACCCGAAGGTCTGAAGTAAACTACTCACACTTCATCGGAGGGGCTATGGTGTTGATGTAGAAGCCCTCCATGGTGGATGCCCTCTCCGGCGGAGCTCCGGAACAGGCCCCAAGATGGGATCTCGTGGATACAGAAGGTTGCGGCGGTGGAATTAGGTTTTTGGCTCCTGTTCTGATCGTTTGGGGATACGTAGGTATATATAGGAGGAAGGAGTACGTCGGTGGAGCGTCAGGGGGCGCGCCCAGGGGGCGCCCTCCACCCTCGTGACCGCCTCTGGCACTTCTTGGAGTAGGGTCCAAGTCTCCTGGATCACGTTCGGTGAGAAAATCACGTTCCCGAAGGTTTTATTCCGTTTGGACAACGTTTGATATTCCGTTTCTTCGAAACACTGAAATAGGCAAAAAACAACAATTCTGGGCTGGGCCTCCTGTTAATAGGTTAGTCCCAAAAATAATATAAAAGTGGAAAATAAAGCCCAATATAGTCCAAAACAGTAGATAAAGTAGCATGGAGCAATCAAAAATTATAGATACGTTGGAGACGTATCAGGCATCCCCAAGCTTAATTCCTGCTCGTCCTCGAGTAGGTAAATGATAAAAAAAGAATTTTTGATGCGGAATGATACTTTGGCAAAATTTCAATGTAAATCTTCTTAATTGTGATATGAATATTCAGATCCAAATGATTCAAGACAAAAGTTCATATTGACATAAAAAATAATAATACTTTAAGCATACTAATCAAAGCAATCATGTCTTCTCAAAATAACATGGCCAAAGAAAGTTATCCCTACAAAATCATATAGTCTGGCTATGCTCCACCTTCCCCACACAAAATATTTAAATCATGCACAACCCCGATGACAAGCCAAGCAATTGTTTCATACTTTAACATTCTCAAAACTTTTTCAATCTTCACGCAATACATGAGCATGAGCCATGGATATAGCACTTATAGGTGGAATAGAAAGGTGGTTGTGGAGAAGACAAAAAGAGGGAAGATAGTCTCACATCAACTAGGTGTATCAACGGGCTATGGAGATGCCCATCAATAGATATCAATGTGAGTGAGTAGGGATTGCCATGCAACGGATGCACTAGAGCTATAAGTATATGAAAGCTCTACAAAAGAAACTAAGTGGGTGTGCATCCAACTTGCTTGCTCACAAAGACCTAGGGCATTTTGAGGAAGCCCATCGTTGGAATATACAAGCCAAGTTCTATAATGAAAAAATTCCCACTAGTATATGAAGGTGACAAAATGAGAGACTCTCTATCATGAAGATCTTGGTGCTACTTTGAAGCACAAGTGTGGCAAAAGGATAGTAGCATTGTCCCTTCTCTCTTTTTTCTCCTTTTTTTATTTGGGCCTTTCTCTTCTCTTTTTTTATGGCCTCTTTATTATTATTATTATTATTTTTGTCCGGAGTCCCATCCCGGCTTATGGGGGAATCATAGTCTCCATCATCCTTTCCTCACTTGGGACAATGCTCTAATAATGATGATCATCACACTTTTATTTTTCTTACAACTCAACAATTACAACTCGATACTTAGAAAAAAGTATGACTCTATATGAATGCCTCCCGCGGTGTACCGGGATATGTAATGAATCATGAGTGACATGTATGAAAGAATTATGAACGGTGGCTTTGCCACAAATACAATGTCAACTACATGATCATGCTAGCAATATGACAATGATGGAGCGTGTCATAATAAACGGAACGGTGGAAAGTTGCATGGCAATAATATCTCGGAATGGCTATGGAAATGCCATAATGGGTAGGTATGGTGGCTATTTTGAGGAAGGTATATGGTGGGTGTATGATACCGGTGAAAAGTGCGCGATATTAGAGAGGCTAGCAAAGGTGGAAGGATGGGAAAAGTGCGTATAATCCATGGACTCAACATTAGTCATAAAGAACTCATATACTTGTTGCAAAAATCTACAAGTTATCAAAGCAAAGTATTACGCGCATGCTCCTAGGGGGATAGATTGGTAGGAAAAGACCATCGCTCGTCCCCGACCACCACTCATAAGGAAGACAATCAATAAATAAATCATCCTCCGAGTTCATCACATAACGGTTCACCATACGTGCATGCTACAGGAATCACAAACTTCAACACAAGTATTCTTTGAATTCACAACTACTTAACTAGCATGACTCTAATATCACCATCTTCATATCTCAAAACAATTGTCAAGCATCAAACTTATCTTAGTATTCAACGCACTCAAAAGAAAGTTTCACATATCTTGAACACCAAGTATATTAACATTAAGCGAATTACCATGCTATTAATGACTCTCAAAATAATCTAAGTGAAGCATGAGAGATCAATAGTTTCTTTAAAACAAATCCACCACTGTGCTCTAAAAGATATAAGTGAAGCACTAGAGCAAAAATTATTACGCTCAAAAGATATAACTGAAGCACTATGAGCAAAACTATCAAGCTCAAAAGATATAAGTGAAGCACTATGAGCAAAACTATCAAGCTCAAAAGATATAAGTGAAGCACATAGAGTATTCTAACAAATTCCAATTCATATATGGCTCTCTCAAAAGGTGTGTACAGCAAGGATGATTGTGGTAAACTAACAAGCAAATACACAAATAATACAAGATGCTCCAAGCAAAACACATATCATGTGGTGAATAAAAATATAGCTCCAAGTAAATTACCGATGGAAGTGGACGAAAGAGGGGATGCCTTCCGGGGCATCCCCAAGCTTTGACTTTTTGGTGTCCTTGTATTATCTTGGGGTGCCATGGGCATCCCCAAGCTTAGGCTCTTGCCACTCCTGGTTCCATAATCCATCAAAAGAATTCACCCAAAACTTGAAAACTTCACAACACAAAACTCAACAGAAATCTCGTGACCTCCGTTAGAGAAAGAAAACAAAAGACTACTTCAAGGTACTGTAATGAACTCATTCTTAATTTATATTGGTGTTAAACCTACTGTATTCCAACTTTTCTATGGATTATAAACTATTTTGCTAGCCATAGATTCATCAAAATAAGCAAACAACACACGTAAAACAGAATCTGTCAAAAACAGAACAGTCTGTAGCAATCTATAACTAACGCAAACTTATGGAACTCTAAAAATTCTACCAAAATAGGAAGTCCTGGAAAATTTGTTTATTGAACAGAAAAAAAAATAATCAACGCAAAAGCACGTTCCTGTGATTTAACAAAATTATATTCGTGCGTGCAAAGTTTCTGTTTTTCAGCAGAATCAAATCAACTATCATCGTAGGTTATCCTATAGGTTCCACTTGGCACAAACACTAATTAAAACATAAAACCACATCCAAACAGAATTTAGATGGATTATTTATTCCTAAACCGAAGCAAAAACAAAAAACATAAAATAAAATTGGGTTGCCTCCCAACAAGCTCTATCGTTTAACGCCCCTAGCTTGGCATAAAAGCAAGGATAGATCTAGGTATTGCCATCTTTGGTACTCGGAGAGGAGGATCTCCTTTCTATGGCATTCATTCTTCTATTTAAGTTAAGCACATGGCCATTAATGGAAGAAGTAAGATTAAGCACTTTACGGAAATTTTCCTCTAAACTAGACTTCATCTCTTTAATAATTTCATTTTGATAAAAGCACAAGAGAGTAGTTGATTCAACCTTATCATTCATGGGGTGCCCAAATATAGTTTTCATTATTTCATAGGTATCTATAGCATCCCCTTCAAGAAAACCTTCTTCAAAGATGGAATCTAAAACTTGTTTGAAGGAAGCGGGCAAGCCAACATAAAAACTTTTTAGGTAAATTTCAATTTGATATTGTGGTACATAACTAGCCCGAATCCTAAGTAACCTATCCCAAGCATCTTTTAAAGACTCATCAAGCAAATAGCGAAAAATTCCAGAGTCGTCCTCATCAAATTATTCAAGCTCTCACTGGAGACCCCGGTGGGTCTTTCTATAGCATTGTTGTTTATGAGCTTAGAGAGGATAGAGGGGTTGTCCAAGGCACTAGAGCTCGGGAGAAAACCCGTAGTTCTTTTTGATTCGGCCATGGCAACGGGAAGGCAAACGGAAAAGAGAGAAGGAGATTCGGAAAGAGAGGGCGAATAAAACGGCAAGGGTGAAGTGGGGGAGAGGAAAATGAGAGGCAAATGGAAAATAATGTAATGCAAGAGATAGGGATTGTGATGGGTACTTGGTATGGTTGACTTGCTTGCGTGAGCCTCCCCGACAACAACGCCAGAAATTCTTCTTGCTACCTCTTGAGCACTGCGTTGGATTTCCCCGAAGAGGAGAGGATGATGCAGCAAAGTAGCGTAAGTATTTCCCTCAGTTTTTGAGAACCAAGGTATCAATCCAGTAGGAGACCACGCACAAATCCCTCATATCTACACAAAACGATAGCTACTCGCAACCAACGCGATTAGGGGTTGTCAATCCCTTCACGGCCACTTACGAGGGTGAGATCTGATAGAGATGATAAATAATATTTTTGGTATTTTTGATAGATAGATGCAAAGTAAAAAGTAAAAGGCAAAGTAAAAACAAAGCAAGTAAATAAAGTGATGGAGATTGATATGATGAGAATAGACCTGGGGCCATAGGTTTCACTAGTGGCTTCTCTCAAGAGCATAGGTATTCTACGGTGGGTGAACAAATTATTGTTGAGCAATTGACGGAATTGAGCATAGTTATGAGTATATCTAGGCAATGATCATGTATATAGGCATCACGTCCAAGACAAGTAGATCGAAACGATTCTGCATCTACTACTATTACTCCACTCATCGACCGCTATCCAGCATGCATCTAGAGTATTAAGTTAAAAACAGAGTAACACCTTAAGCAAGATGACATGATGTAGAGGGATAAATTAATGCAATATGATAAAAAACCCATCTTGTTATCCTCGATGGCAACAATACAATACGTGCCTTGCAACCCTTACTGTCACTGGGTAAGGACACCGCAAGATTGAACCCAAAGCTAAGCACTTCTCCCATTGCAAGAACTACCAATCTAGTTGGCCAAACCAAAAAGGATAATTCGAAGAGACTTGCAAAGATAACTCAATCATACATAAAAGAATTCAGAGAAGAATCAAATAATACTGGATCATAAACCCACAATTCATCGATCTCAACAAACACACCGCAAAAAGAAGATTACATCGAATAGATCTCCACAAGAGAGGGGGAGAACATTGTATTGAGATCCAAAAAGAGAGAAGAAGCCATCTAGCTACTAGCTATGGACCCTAAGGTCTGAAGTAAACTACTCACACTTCATCGGAGGGGCTATGGTGTTGATGTAGAAGCCCTCCATGGTGGATGCCCCCTCCGGAGGAGCTCCGGAACAGGCCCCAAGATGGGATCTCGTGGATACAGAAGGTTGCGGCGGTGGAATTAGGTTTTTGGCTCCTGTTCTGATCGTTTGGGGATACGTAGGTATATATAGGAGGAAGGAGTACGTCGGTGGAGCGTCAGGGGGCCCACGAGGTAGGGGGCGCGCCCTCCACCCTCGTGACCGCCTCTGGCACTTCTTGGAGTAGGGTCCAAGTTTCCTGAATCACGTTCGGTGAGAAAATCACGTTCCCAAAGGTTTTATTCCGTTTGGACTCCGTTTGATATTTCGTTTCTTCGAAACACTGAAATAGGCAAACAACAACAATTCTGGATTGGGCCTCCGGTTAATAGGTTAGTCCCAAAAATAATATAAAAGTGGAAAATAAAGCCTAATATAGTCCAAAACAGTAGATAAAGTAGCATGGAGCAATCAAAAATTATAGATACGTTGGAGACGTATCAGTTACCTCAGTGTCTTGTTTCATTTTTTTTTGACTCCTGCATCTAATACCTGCATGTCGAGTCTCAACTTGTTGATTGTACATTGAGAATCATGTACACGTTGTCTTGCCACCGCTAGTTTATGCTCGAGAACATCAGCACATTCCAATTCCAATCCATAATCATTCAGTAACAGCCATGCCGCACTGCCCGCAGATCTTTGTGTTGATGTCACTTCATGCTGAAATGTTTCTGTAAGTACACATGACTAGGGAAAAAATATAGTTACAGCAGTGAAGCGAGCAAGATAGACTATTTTGTACATGGCAAAACAGGACTAACAATAATGTTACACGTCATGAAGCATAAGCAGGTGATATTTTAGAAATTATAAAAAAGGTAGTCTGTGCAGCCTGCATACAGAAATCTCTCTTAGCTCACCAAAGGAGCATGTTGTTGGGGCCCAATCCAAAACACAGACAAGTTACAAATTTAGACATCACTTTGCGTCTAAGTAAGCAAGAAGTTGGCCATTTTGTAGCTCAATTAAAGTCTTAGGGAGCATAATGAACAGTAGAGGGTTCATACAAACCTACTACAACAAGCACAACTATGCAATCATTAGCCTAGTATAAACTAGATTGTGAGCCTCGTGCAATAATAGTTGGTTAATAGACTTCAAAGCTTCAGGCACACTTCGCTAGAGTAATTAAATGGTAAGGCCTTTAATTATGTCAACTAATAGTTATACAAGTACCCAACATCAGGCATCATTGTTTGGGCATCTCATTAACTGAGGACAAATAAAGCAATTGAATAGAGTAAATTAACTATGCCTGAAACAAACAAGGAATTGAACTGTTGAGTTGGGTACAGTGACTTACCTTAACTGGTTGAACAGGCTCAGCGCAGCTCCTACTTATCTTGCAAGGCTCCTTCCTAACATCTTGTACTTGGAAATCCTCAATCTTATCTTCATTGCACCCCCTCTGCAAGGTGACACAAACTAGTTACCCGTCTCCTTGGAAGATAAATATGCATATTTTCCAGTCTGTGAACAACACAAAAGGATGAGATTATAACAAAACAACACCACATAATGAAACATGCCACATCCTTGCACTTGCACACAATGAAATGAGCATTTACTATGTCTGCACTATGTAAAAACTAGGCATACCTTCGAACTAGATCTCCAGGTACTCTTGGACAGCCTACTTTAGTGTACAGCCAAACCTTTATGTCACCTATGAGTTAGACAAGGCCCCACTACAGCAGCCCTTAGTGTTTAAATCGTTAACAAGCTCTTTTAGATTATTAGGTCAAGAACAACAAGTAATCAAAGCAAACAGTCCTAGTATGGCTGGCTGATGCAAACAAGCAATTGAACAGATGTGTGAGCAAATCTTACATATCAAGAAAAGAAGCAAAGAAGGAGGCTTAAAGACCATCACTTGACTGACCAGATTTAAGGGACATTTAAACATCATGTGCAACGTATGAACTAACATAAACATTGCATATTCCAGATTCTACAATGGAATGCACATGTATTAGCTTATGCCATGTATGATGATGCCTAAATGTACACTATAGCAGGCAAGAGTGATTCATCATTGCACGCACAATTGAATTGCAGGTTAAGGGCCAGTTCGATTCCGCCTTTTCAGGGCTTAATGTCAAAATAAGCCATAAAAGATGTAAAGAAGTCATTTTTGAGTTATGGGGCTTAACTTATTTCGCTTTGGAGGGGGGTGTTTCGGGTAGAAGCTCACTAAAAATTGAAGGGAAGGGGAATAGTGAAATGACTCTATTGCCTGCCTATATTACACTCAAAATGCAACAAATCATGCCCGCGTCACACCTGACCCTCAAGTAAAAAACAAACACACAAGCATTCATTGCCCTGCCAGCTTGCATCTCCTCTCCCCTTTCCCTCTACCTCGACCCCCTGCTTGTAGCACTAGGGTTCCTCTAGCGAGCCGTCGCCACTGGTCCCATCCGGCCTGGTCCTCGATGATGCTCTGTCCAGCTAGGCTACATGGCCAGCGGGTATGGGAAAATCTCCCTGGCTGCTCCTCCCTCTGGTGTCGCCCCTCATTCTCATGGTCTCCAGCAGCTGCTCCACTGTGGTCCATCCAACGCACTACTCCGGCGGGCGCCGCACAACTACGGCTGATGCCACACTGCGGCAGAAGGCACCTTATTTCCCCTCCCCTCCTCCCAGGACCGTGGCCTTGAGGTGCTGTTGAAGGATAAGATCATCCAACAAGGTGAGGATCTCCTCTGATTTTTTGCCAAATTTTCATTCTGATCCACTATACGATGAATTGCTGTGAGCTGCTTCTGCTGCTACTATATGATGCATTGCTATGAGCTGCTCCTGCTACTGCTATATGATGAATTGCTATGAGCTTCTGCTGCTATATGATGAGTTGCTATAAGCTGCTCCTGTTGCTGCTGTATGATGAATTGCTATGTGCTGCTCCTACTGCTGCTATAGGATGAATTGCTATGAGCTGCTCCTACTGCTGCTATATGATGAATTGCTATGAGCTGCTGGTGGTATATGATGAATTGCACACTGTTGTTGCTGTTGCTGCTGTTGCTACTGTATGATGAGTTGCTATGAGTTGATGTTGCTGCTATATGATGCTTTTAGGTGGTGCTGCTCTATGATAATAACCAGCCACTTGGACCATCGAATTTCAATAAATAATTGTTCTTCATTTAAATGTGGGTCATGCGTTCTTCGTTTAAATTAGGCAATGGGATCTCTATGGAAGACACTGACCAAAGTAGATTGTGCCAAGTAGATGGTATCTTTGTATTTGCATTTTGAACAAATAGTGATGGTCTATTTTCCTATCATATTAATTACTGCACTGGGTTCAATTTGTGATGTTTGCAAGTCAAATTAATTTTCATATGGGCAGCAAAATGAAAAAATATAATGCAATCTAGACTTTTCACTGATCATACCAAAGATAAGCTGAAAAGGAATGCAATGAAAAGAACTGGTTGGCTTATTACCTGGAGCTTATATTCACAGGTGCTTATTTTCTTAGGATAACTCGTAATAACTGTCCCGAAGAAACTTGGCCAATAGAACTGACATACAAATAACATGTCACGATGATTGCAATGGAGGAGTGACCTACAATAGCACACTGTATAGGCTCACCGCTGCCTCTCCTTTTTTTGCGATGTTCCATGAAATTGCCACATACATCTTGTACTTTTTCATTGTGTAACCCTATCTGCAAGTTGACACGGCTAATTTGAGATATCTCTACATGATAATACATTGCATATCCCTTGCACATATTTAAACCACCAATTAATGATTGTGTGCGTAGCATAAACTAGCCATGACTCTGTGTGCTGGACTAGCAGGCACTCTAAGGGAGCCTAATGTAGTGCACTGGAATTCCTACATGCTACCTATGATTTTGTGTAATGTATTGCCTCTGTTCCTAAATATATGTCTTTGTAGAGATTCCAGTATGGACCACATACAGATGTATATACATGCACTTTCGAGTGTAGATTCACTCATTTTGCTCCGTATGTAGCCTATGGTGGAATCTTTAGAAAGACTTATATTTAGGAACAAAGGTACGAGGTAGTATCATGTATGACATCTACATATCTAATTTAGCAGCCACTAGTAGAAATAATTGTCTGCACAAAGGGATTACTGGTCAAAAATCCTAGCAAAGCACGCTGGCAGGCACACAACAATACAAGAGAGAGAGAGACGCACTTACAAGATCATAGCAATGCCTTAGTCCAGGATCTTGGTTGGCCAAGCTGTTAGATCCAGAAGAAACATCATCCTTGTAGTTTTTGCTAGCTGCATAACAGGTAACAGCGGCCTATTAGTATATTTGAAGTACATCAGGCAGGTGATGCTGGACAGGTTTAAAGGTGACAAGTACCTAGGTCGTGGTGGGTGCTTGGCATCTTGCCAGACGGTGGGAATCAGGTTAGAAATGTCAAGGCTGATAACGTTGTGCTGGCTGTCGGGGTCCGATAAGTAGATCTAGAACCATCGAGTAGGGTGTTTGTGGAGCGGCTCCGATAGGGTGGACTACGGTGTGGGTGAAGCGGATCTGTGGTCGTGGACGAGGGCGTCGGTGAAGCTGCTCTGGTGGTTGGGTTAAGGATGGTGTGGACGATGCGTATCTGCAGCCGTGGATGGGACGTCAGAAGCTACTCTAGTAGGTTGGATGAGGGTGCAACGAAGCGGATCTGAGGCCGTGGACTTGTGAGTTGGCAAAGCGGCCCCGGTAGGGTTGAGAATGGTATAGGCAAAGCTACTCCGGTAGGGTTGATGATGGTGTCGGCGAAGCGGCTCCGGTAGGGTTGAGGAAGGTGACGGCGAAGAGGATCAGAGGCCGTCGACGGGGGCGTCTGTGGGCTCCGGGGTGTGTGGACGATGCGTCTCTGGTGGGGAGTACGAATGAGCCATCGTAGATGCGCTGCGGTTGACGAGAGTACCGATGAAGCAGATCCAACGCCGTGGACAAGGCCGGCACTAGATGAGCAGTCTACTTGTTTCTAGGGGAGGTGGGAGGTGTAGATGCGGCCGCAGAAGTAGATCCGGCAAGGCGGAGGCCACTGGCAGTGAATGGGCTCTGGTATGCTGGTGGATGAGCAGACTAGGGTTTCGAGAGGGGAGGGCTAGAAAGGCCAATGAAGTACGGACGGCGTGATGTAAGATGCTCTGGTGCTGTGGAGTTAGTCGTTTTTGCGGGAGGGGGAGAGGAAATGGGGGTGCCGTGTGGTGGGGGGAACCGGAAGTTACCAAAGCAGCCCCGACCTATTATGTAGATGAGGGCGGTATTGTAACTGTTGGTCTCCATGCACCAAGAACAAAAGGGGAATTTCGCATGCTAAAGACTAGGTGGCGGAAATTTTAGAAGGAGGCGGGAGATTTTGCTGCCCGCGGGATCGTTCGTATCCAGTTTCAACTAATTTTGGACCGTGCTAGCGGGAAGGTCATGCGAGACTGTGTACACGGGGCACACGTCAGCAATTAATAACTGGTGTGAAGTCCACACCAGAAAAAAGACAATAACTCGGGATGATGCGCCGATAACTTAGACGTTCACACGGGCGCGGCCAATCGTACGGGTGTAGAGGCGTGTTCACAAAAAACGGATCAAGTGCTCAGCCTATGTATTTCTCGTCTAAATGATAATTTAGGGCCATTGGTTATTTACTTTAAACATAATGCATTGACGTGTTTTTTTTTGACTATGTACTGCAAGGCAATAGCCTCACAGTCTTTTATTAATAAATAAAATAGTAAAAATTACAACTTTACAAATGTACAGAGAAAAGAAAAGATACTTACAAGGAAAGTGACTAAGAAAGGTTAGTTATCCAAGATAGAAAATTATCTTTATATTTACATCTAATCCTGTGAGACAGAAGAGAGATGTCATGGATAAAGTTCTTCTCCAAGCTCTAAATGAGGATTGCTCATTTCTGAAGATCTTCCCATTCCTTTGTATCCAAATATTCCAAGTAGCAGTGAAGACAACTTCAGAGAAAAAAGGGTGACCAAAATCCTTCCTAACTGCTTGAGCCATATCATATGTGGTTTGGTTCGGTTGAACCGTCCAAGAAATCCCAAGGTAGTTCCAAACCCTTTGGCTAAAATTGCAAGCAAAGAAAAGATGAGCCTGATCCTCATGTTGTGCAAGGTTGCATAGCACACAAGTGTCATCCTGGATGATCCACTGTCGACGTTGCATCATATCCCTGGTGTTCAAACGATCCATTAATAGAGGCCAACCAAAAACTTTTAGCTTTAGCGTGCATGCACACTTCCAGATCCACTTGAATATGGGATCAACCACTAGGTGTGAGAAGCAAGAGTCATAGTATATCTTTGCTATAAAGACTCCAGACTTTGAAGTCCACTTCCAAATGTCCTTGCTCTCACCATCCAGATTGATCAAAGGCAGGAGGGCCTCTAATTGTGTGAATTCTGAGAAGGCCTCCTGCGATAGAGGCAAATGGAAATGATCCAAGATATCAGGCTTCTCTATAAAGTCCTTAACTGTGAGTGCATCATCCACAGCAAATGAATGTAGCCTCGGGAAACAGTCATGCAGAAGGACAGCATGATTTCCTAGCTGCCAACGGTCAAGCCAAAAAAGCACCGTGTCACCAGCATGAACTTCTGGAATAGCTAGCTTGTAGAATTTGGGATATAAGCGCATGATATCACGCCACCAAAATGAACCACAGGTTAGGGTGCTTTGGGGTGGTGACGATGCATAATAAGTGTCCCAAATTAAAGATACCCAAGGCACATCCACTTTATTGAAGAACTTGAAGAGATGCTTTAGTAGCAAAGCCTCATTTTGGATGGCCAGATTAAGAACACCCAAACCACCAAAACTCTTAGATGACAGACTAAATCCCAAGCATCCAGAGATTGACGTGGACTATCCGTGTTGCCTCTCCACAGACATTGTCTCATGATTCGCTCTAACTGTTGTAAAATGCCCTTTGGGAGAGATAATGTGCACAAAAAATATATTGGCATGGAGCACAACACCGACTGAAGAAGTTGCAGTCAACTCCCTTGGTTTAGTAAGCATGAAGAGGCAGATAATCGGCGCTCGACACGATCAACCAGAGGCAGCAGATCATAGATGGTAGGCCTAGAAGTTCCCATTGGTAAACCAAGATACGTGAAAGGCATCGTCCCAACATCACATCCAAGCAGAGAGGCCACTCTAGCACCTTCCTCATTAGACATATTTATAGGAATGAGAGAGGACTTACTAAAGTTAAAACGTAAACCAGTTGACTCAGCAAAAGTGACAAGCATCTCCTTGAAAGCAATGAGCTGATCATCAATCGCATGTAGAACAATTAAAGTGTCGTCGGCATATTGCACGATTGGGTAATCATTGGAGTTGGTTGGGATTGGTAGAGAAAGAATGTTCCTGGAGCACATCTCATTAACTATAGATTGCAATAAATCCACCGCAATCACAAAGAGCAATGGTGAGAGAGGATCCCCCTGACGCACGCCCGTTCTGCAGACAAAGTGATTTCCTGGCACGCTGTTGAGAGGCACAGAAGAAGATCCCGTAGACAAAATACTATTGATCCATCAAGTCCACCGGGAGTCAAAGCCCTTGCATTGCAAAATTCTGATAATTAGGTCATGCTCAATTGTGTCAAAGGCCTTCATGAAATCCAGCTTTAGGAGGACAGTGGGGCGCTTGGAGGCCTTGCATTGGTGTATATACTCGAAACACCAGGCTAGGCAATCTTGAATAGAACGACACCGAAGAAAACCATATTGATTGCGGTGGATGCATCGTAGGATCACATTCTGAAGTCGGTTTGCAAGCAGCTTAGTCAAAAATTTCAAGCACGTGTTGGTTAATGAGATTGGTCGAAAATCTCCGACAACTTTAGGGCTGAGCTTTTTAGGTATCAGTGTAATTAATGAGGTATTAAGACATTCCAGGTTGCACCTTGCATGAAATCCTCCTTTAGGATTGGCCAGCACCTCTTTAAGAATAGACCAGAAAAACCATCGGGACCAGGGGCACGGTCTGGTGGCATGTTCTTAATGACTGCATCAACCTCGAAATCAGTGAAAGGCTGGGAAAGATCCTCAAGGCCATCAACTCTCGCAATTAATGTGTCCAAATCAAAGCCCATGCGAATTCCTTTTGCATTGCCCATTCTTTGATTCAAATCAGACCAAAACATGCCCGCAAGTTGTTGGTGATCCGAGACCACATCACCATCTGATTCTTAATTGGAGAAATTGTGTTTCTCCTATACCTTTCCGTGGCCATGGTACAACGTAAAATACCCTCCAGATGCAATTTCACAATTCGCCATGTTTTCCTCATCAACTTTAATGCTGCGTATAGTACAACGTTGCTTCCAATATACATATTGCCAATGTAAAATACCCTCCAGATGCAATTTCACAATTCGCCTGAAATGAAACTCCGGCCTAGACAAAGGCCTAATCTCCTCCAGCCCATCAAAGAAGAGGATCACTTTGTTGCAATCAGAAATGAGCGCCTTAATTGTGGAAAAATTCTTGTGCCATTTCTTGAGTGCATACCTTAGCGCTTTGAATTTAGAGGAAATAGTTAGGGCAGCTGAGGGTCTGACCACAGATTTGTTCCAAACTTGTGCTACACAGTCATAAAAACCAGGCAAGTCAATCCAATAATTTTCAAAACGAAAGATTTTAGCCTTAGGGATAGCAGTAGCAATCGAGACCATGCACGGAACATGATCGGAGGCCGTGCGTGCAAGGGGCAAAACTAGCGTGTTTGGATGATCCGTGGTCCATGCAACTGAGGTAAAAAACCAATCGATCTGTTCAAGTAAAGGTTCAGTTTGCATATTCGACCAAGTAAATTGCCGTCCCTTAATTGGTAGCTCAACAAGACCCAGATGGCCAATCACTTCATTAAACAGAAAGATATCGCTGACATTACCCCCAGGTAGGTTTCGATTTTCCAACGACCGCATGAAATTGAAGTCACCCAACAATAGCCAATTATCATCACAGTTAATATCAAGGTTATATAACCATTGCACAAAATCATCCCGGGCCGGATCCTGGCACGGACCATATACTGACACTGGAGTCCAAACTTCAGAAGTATGCTTAGAGCGGAATTCCATAATAATACCAAAATGTCTTGCCTCAATTAGTTTTCCTTCAAAGAAAGAAGAATTCCAAATGATGATCATACCAGCCGAGGCACCCACCGAAGGCACATAGGAAAAATTATCAAAATGCCGTGGAGAGAATTTCCTAATGAACCTATGATCAATATGCATGCACTTCGTTTCTTGCGGAGAGACAACCGAACAACCACTTTCATCAATCTTTTGCTTAACCACTAATTGCCGTGCTTCAGAATTAAGACCATGCACGTTCCAACATAACACCTTCCAGTCTCTAAACCCGGACTGATTCATTACAAACCAAAATATAAAGCAACAAAAGTAGATCATGTAATGACCTACGCTGACCAACTAAACAGGGGAGATAGAACCCAAACAGGAAACAAAAGAACATATAGATGGCGTTTAAATCGGTATGCCATAAACCACAAAGTCGTCCGGTGCAACTAATCATCAGAACCCTTGCTGCTGGTGGAGATAGAAGGAGCAGCCTCAAGCTTTTCCTTGGAGATCTTCTCTGGAGCAAAGCGCAAACGTGCCCCGATACGCTGAAGGTCAGAAACCGGCGTTGGTGGAGGCACTGACTGGTTCTCCTCCGGATGAGCTGAGCTGGTTCGACGCCTCTTGAAAGAACGCTGGGCCTGCTGGGGGCCTCTGCTTGGAGATCTATGAAAGCCATCCCGTAGTGCACTTAGGCATGCACTGCAGCGCACCTCAGCGTCAACCACAATTTTAGCAGATCTTGGCTTCCGGCCACGCTTGGTAGTAACTTCAGGTATTGCAGAGAACTCAAATGATTCACTGATAGGTTCAGAGAGATCATCAAAGCAGAGCGCCCTTGCAACAGGTCTCTTAACTGGAGAAACCTGGCGTGGAAAGTAGAGTGAGGGTTCTGGTGCAGGCTGCAAAGAGAAGCTGACTTCTGCCCCATTGAAACAAATATCCCAAGAGCTCTTAGACAGTAGCAGAGAACCAAGGTCAGTCTTGAACACACACTTTGGGATATCAACAAAGAAGATAGCTGGCATACACTTCTGGAAAGTTCGCTGCCATTGCATCACAGGTGGCAGAACAGGGCCACAAATAATGAGAACTTGGACAACATGGAGAGGAGGCTGCATCGGGACAACTTGTTGCTGCAGGATCACTAAATCCTCAACCGGCTGAGCATTAACAGAATCATCCGAAACCTGGAAAATGATAGATTCCTGGGACTGGTTCACATCAACCTGATTTTCCTCCACAATCTCCTGCTACATATTCAGATCATCATGAGGGCCCTCCTGGTGGTGTGGTTCATTCTCCTGCGCTGGAGGTGGTAGCTCATCCCAACCAATTTCAGGATATTCAGGCATAACCCAATTGTGGTTATTAAACTACAGATGCCCAGGAAGTGGGTGAGGGTTGCCATCGAAGGGCATCGGATCCTCATCCAGTGGCAATATATCAGCAAAATCAGCAGAGAAAATGTATATGGGAGCAAACCAAGAAATGCGTGAACCTCCAAAGTCAGCAAACTCCCGATAGACCACATCACGTGGCACTAATGTAGTTGCCGTAAAAGAAACGTACGCCAATGTATTGACGTGTTAGTGTAGAGGCGCACAAAAAGAAATGGATATTGTAGTCCCACAAAAGAAGTGGATATTGTAGTCCGCTACTTAAAAGTGTTACCTCATATGATTACATAGCCTCCATTTCATAAATTGCGTACCCGTTGAATTCATATATGAATATTACATATATTACTTCATAATAGAACCTTAAATCATCAAAGACTAATGAATTTGAATGCAAGACTAACAATGGTGCATGTACATGATAGCTACATTGGTTGTTCGAAGAAACATCACTGTACTTTGACATGCACAACTGAAAAGGTTTATTTAAATAGAAAAAATGTGATATGTGAGTGTACAATCTTTATAACGTTGAATCGGTATTGTAACTTTGGCCACGATACGAAGTAGATATTGATTTATGTTCAAGCGATGCACGTCCATGATCGCTAGATAGTGATACGTGAATGAATTGTGCAATCTCTCTCACACGCATACATATCTCATTTCCCTGTGGGCATCAGAATCACACACGCGCACTTCATGTATTTCTCTCCTCCGTCAAGGTTAGAATTCGTCTTTCTACCCCGTCCTACAAGTCTCTCACACTGAAACACACACGCTCTCTCTTCGAACATGCCCACCCCTTTAATTCCGCCCACCCACAACCACTAATGTCTCAAAGTATAATTATGTCTCTCACACATATGCCTAAGGTTAACTCGAGTTCCGGAACCATATGATTACATACAATGGGATTCCAGCAGAGCACCTTTTGTTTGAGATTTTGCTCACTCTCTCTCTCTCTCTCTCACACACACACTCTCTCTCTCACACACACACACATGCGCGCGCGCGTACACATTGTTTCTTGCTTCATTTTTTCCGGCACTTGCATGCACACCGTTTGTTTATATTCGTGATGCTTTATGTATGCCTCGCACACATGCTATCTACCTATCCCTTAATATAGATATGTGTCACACAAACTCCTCCCTACTAGCAAGATGTCCATGCGTTGCATGGAACATCAAGATGCATTTGTATGAGTAGTTTATCTTGTGCGAGAAAAGGATGAATGAGGGAATGCCTTATTTGCAAATGTGGAGAGGGGTGTGGGTATCTTTTTGCAAAATTGCCATATTTTCCTTCCTATCCGTCGGATATAAATCGGATGGCCTATATTGCAGGATGGCAGGAACACCATCATCTCCAACTCTGTTTTTCTATAAGAGTAGAGATATGTAAGTGTCACTACCCCCCCCCCCACACACACCCACAAACACACACTTCTTGACACCAAAGGAGTAGGGTGACACCTCGATCTTGATACTAATCTATCGACAGGCTTCTCTCTCAAACACACACACACACTACCCGACACCGAAGGAGTAGGGTGGCACCTCGATCTTGATAGTAATGTTTCTACTCCTCTTTAAAACACACACACACATACACACACTCAATAGTTATGCCTCTATGCCTACCGTCACACTCTCGATGCGTCTTTCTCTCCCTCCCCCTCCCCCCCACCCCAACAATGACAACAGAAGGGTGACAACTCGATCTTATCTTAATCTATCAATTGGTTTCTCTCTCAAACATTGTGTCTCTGTGCCTCGCTCAGACACACTCAATACATATTTTTCTCCGTAGCCCCCTCGATATGTAGACTTCTCGCGCGCGCACAGATGTAGTGACGATGACGCTGAACCCAGTGTGCCTTGTTTTTACCAGCCTCATGTGATAATTTTCACCCTATTTTCTGTTAATTAACAAGGCAACCTTTTCTTTGTTACTATAAGTGAATCTGAAATCATTCGGGGTAGACATAAAATATATCACTTCAACCCAATTATCGCAGTAACTATTTTTAAAAGAAATTAGCTAGATGCCTGTGCGTTCCACGGAACATCAAGATGCATTTGCATGAGTAGTTTATCTTGTGAGAGAAAAGACTGAACGAGGGAAGGCCTTATTTGCGAACGTGGAGAGGGGTGTGGGTATATTTTTGCAAAATTGCCACAGTTTCCTTCCTACCCATTAGATATAAATCTGACGGCCTATATTGTAGGATGGCACGCACACCATCATAACCAACTCTGTTTTATACTCCCTCCGTTCCTCAATATTTGTATTTTTTAGAGATTTCAACAAGTGACTACATATGGAGCAAAATGCGTGAATCTACACTCTAAAACATGTCTACATACACATCCGTATGTGGTAGTCCATTTGAAATCTGAAAAATACAAATATGTAGGAACGGATGGAGTATAAGAGTAGACATGGAGATATATCTCCAGCATGGTCTACAACAAAAATGTGCTGGACTGGTTAGCACTGGATGCTCGCAACACGATGACCTGAGTTTGAATTCTGTCTTTAACTTTAGATTTTTATATTCTATATTACTTATTTAATATATACTTCTTTCGCTACTGTATTGACAGTGGAACCCACAGAGTACTTAGAATACAAGATTAAGGATGGACTTGTTTCTTTTAAACTTTCTGTACGAAGCTGTAGCCACCCTGCAAGTCACGTGTACACTGTACATGCAATTAACTTTTTATAAAGGGAGAATCATAGACGCAATTAACTCAAATGGATTGGATGTCACTCTATTATTTCCAGCATAAGAGCATCTCCAACGGCAGCTGGCAAATTCCCTCCCGCTTCCTTCCGCGGAGGATGACATCAAACGCCAGCGGCATACATTTTCACAACTCTAACCAACCAGATGAAATTCGTGGAAACACGGACTGATTTCATATAAGCATGAATGATTTCGTATAAAAAAGCCAGATCTTCATATAAACATGATGTCTTTCATTACATTTACATGAACTAAGCGGTGCTAATCCGGCTCTCTTGGTATAATTAATACTCCCTTCGTCCGGAAATACTTGTCCTAGAAATGGATGTATCTAGACTTATTTTAGTTATAGATACATACAATTTATCCATTCTTAGAACAAATATTTCCCGCCAGCTGGAGAGGGAGTACCTAATCTAAATGGCCGCCCGCGGATCCCTTGGTCTTCCTCATGTCCGTCAGACACTTGCGGGGTCGATGAAGCTCCTCAGAAGAGACAAAGCAGCAAAGAAACCACCTGAATGCGTAGTCGTCGCCTTGGCGGTGGCCTTCATGGGACCCAAGTGGCGGCGGCCTCTCATGTTCTACTTCTCCTCGATGATGGCGGCGGACACGGAGAAGCTGGCCATCGACTCTTTGCTCTCCATGCACCCGTCTTCTGTCTCCGCCTGCATGGCGCTACCGCAGGCACGGGAGGCACGACCGCAGGCACGGGAGGCGCGCCCACAGCCACGGGAGGCACGGCCACGGTAGACACTGGTGACGCGGTATGACGCGGCAGCGACAATGCCTGTACCGGCGTGCTCGCCGCCGTGCCGGCGTGGAGCAACTCGCCACTCCTCATCGAGCTGAACTGGAGCGACGAGTTGCTAAACTACATGCCTGCTTGGGGCAGCAACTGGCTCCGTTAGGCCAAGCAAGGTTGGTGAAGCACCGAGCGGCCTTGCCCGTATCAGGAGGGCTCGGCGGGCCACCCAGCCGGGTAGTATGCCAGAGAACGGCTCCTCAAAAGCGAAAGGAAGAATGGAGAAAATGGTGAAGGAGGAGATGGGGGAGCGGCGGAGGGGTGCGATTCTTTCCCGTTGTCTCTCTGGCCTTGTTTAAATAGAGGGCGGATGGTAGGAGCTTGGCAGGCGTCAGGCCTCGCTTAATATGAGGGCGGACCGGAGGAGCCCGACCGGTGTTGCGTTTAATTCTGGCCCGCTCATGAATGGACGTATGGCCGGAGTAGGTTTCTCAATTTGCATGCGCGTTTAACGGATGGGTTTGATGGAGGCGTGGAGGCGTGTTCAGCTGGGCGTGCAGCGGGCGGCGTAGTACTATTCGATTTGACAGCGGGCGACACAGTTCCCGATATGGCTTTAATGCAGACAAGGGAGGGGGTAGCGGTTCCCAAAATGTTGAACGGCCAATGCATCCTCCTTCAATTAGCATCGTGAATGCATGAGGGATGTAATGGTAGGAGGACTGGGAAAAGAGGCTACACGATGTGAATGCAATGCAGTTTGCACTCATATAAAGGCGTCCCTCCATTCCAATGCATCTACCACATCATACACACCTAAGAATTTGCCTAAGCACCTACACAATGTGCAAAAGTTCTCAGTCCAGACCCATGGCTGCGATGCCCGCGAGCGACCAGCGGCTGTGCCAGATGGTCCACGACGCCAGCCTGTGGCATGGTGCCGAGGATCGTCTCCAGGCGGTGTAGGCGACCGGCTGGTGGATGGCCGCCGTCAATGCCAACTATGACTCTCAATTGGACCAGATGATCGTTGCCACCACCAAAAAGTTCACCATCCTCAAGAAGCCCGCGGACGACATCGCCGTACACCTCCAGCCCGCGTGCCCGGGCTCCTCATTGTCTGCCACCCTAATCGGCCTCCATGGTCGGAACCTCTTTCAAGCACTGGTCACCCTGCGACTGCCCGCTGACGCCACGAAGAATGTCGACCTGGAGGTCACGCTCGCCGCGAGGCGCCTCGCCCTACAAGAATTCATCGACCTACACATCCACGTGTACGATCAAATCGTGTACATAGGTATCCACAAGGCCAGTGAGGACGCTACGATGTTGGCCTTCCTCAACCGGCTGGAAGCCTGGGATGCCTTTGCTAAGAAGCACCTTGACCTCGCCACAGAAGCTGCCGCTCCTTGGCCGCCAGTCGGTGGCCCGATGCACTAACTTGATGAGGAGGAGGTCGTACGTTGATGGATGCATCTTTCTTCTTGCCTCCTGTAACAACCACTGCGATCCATCATCGTGGCCTTAATTCTTATTGTGCTATTGCATTCTCGTTCTAGTCAATACCGACATGTGCGATCCCTTTGCTTAATTATATGCATCACTGTAACTAGTACTCCAACCGTCAATTTATAAGTTGTTGAGGGAGTCCTGGACTAGGGGGTGTCCGGATAGCCGAACTATCATCTTTGGCCGGACTCCAAGACTATGAAGATACAAGATTGAAGACTCCGTCCCGTGTCCGAATGGGACTTTCCTTGGCGTGGAAGGCAAGCTTGGCGATACGGATATGTAGATCTCCTACCATTATAACCGACTCTGTGTAACCCTAGCCCTCTCCGGTGTCTATATAAACCGGAGGGTTTTAGTCCGTAGGATGAAGAACAATCATACCATAGGCTAGCTTCTAGGGTTTAGCCTCTTTGATCTCGTGGTAGATCTAGTCTTGTACTACCCATATCATCAATATTAATCAATCAGGAGTGGGGTTTTACCTCCACCGAGAGGGCCCGAACCTGGGTAAAAACATCGTGTCCCTTGTCTCCTGTTACCATCCGCCTAGACGCACAGTTCGGGACCCCTACCCGAGATTGCCGGTTTTGACACCGACATTGGTGCTTTCATTGAGAGTTCCTCTGTGTTGTCACCTATAGGCCCGATGGCTCCTTCAATCATCAACAACGATGCAGTCCAGGGTGTGACTTTTCGCCCCGGATAGATCTTCGTATTCGGCGGCTTTGCCCTGCAGGCCAATTCACTTGGCCATCTGGAGCAGATCGAAAGCTACGCCCCTGGCCATCAGGTCAGATTTGGAAGTTTGAACTATACGGCTGACGTCTGCGGAGACTTGATCTTCGATGAGTTCGAGCCACAGCCAAGCGCGCCGCACTGCTATGATGGGCATGATCTAGCTCTGACGCCGGACAGTGCCCTGGAGGCCGCACAAGTATCCGCTCTGACCCTTAGCTCGGAGCCGACTGCGCCGATCGAGGACGGGTGGCTAGACACCGCCTCGGGGGCTACTATCTCTACGGCGATAGAGCCGAATACCAACCCTGTCCTTTGCGAAGCCCTTGACTCCAAGGTGTCGGACTCCTTTCCAGACTCCAAACCTTCCGCGCCCCTGCCAATTGAATCTGATTGGGCACCGATCATGGAGTTCACCGCTGCGGACATCTTTTTGCACTCGCCCTTTGGTGACATCCTGAATTCGCTAAAGTGTCTCTCTTTATCAGGAGAGGCTTGGCCGGATTATGGTCAGGACGGTTGGGATGCGGACGACGAAGAAATTCAAAGCCCACCCACCACCCACTTCGTAGCCACTGTCGATGACTTAACCGACATCCTAGACTTCGACTCCGAAGACATCGACGGTATGGACGACGATGTAGGAGACGACCAAGAACAAGCGCCTACAGGGCACTGGAAGGCCACATCGTCATACGACATTTACATGGTGGACATCCCAAAAGATGGGAATGGCAATGGAACAACGGAGGACGACCCCTCCAAGAAACAGCCTAAGCGCCGGCGTCAGCGGCGCCACTCTAAATCCCGCCACATCAAACAGGTGATTTTGGCACGGGAGATAATAACACCCCGGACAGTGTCGAAGACAACCCCCTCCAGCAGGATTTAGCGCAGGAGGATGGAGAAGCCAGCCCTCATGAGAGAGCGGCAGACAGAGAGGTAGAGGACGATAATTATATGCCTCCCTCCAGAGACAAGGCAAGCCTCGACGACGACGAATTTGTCGTGCCTGAGGATCCCGTCGAACAAGAGCGTCTCAAACGTAGGCTTATGGCCACGACAAGCAGCCTCAAGAAAAAGCAGCAACGGCTTAGAGCTGACCAAGACTTGCTAGCTGACAGATGGACTGAAGTCCTTGCGGCCGAAGAGTATGAACTCGAATGCCCCTCCAAAAGCTACCCAAAATGCAAGCTTCTACCCCAATTAGAGGAGGAAGCACATAAACCTACATCACCAGCACACAATACGGCCGACCGGCCACCTCGTGGCCACGACAGAGAGGCCTCTAAGCCCTCCACTAAAGCTGCACCCCGGCGTCGCTCGAAAAGTACAAAGCCACGGGGGAATGCGCCGGACTTACGAGACATATTGAAGGATAAGGCAAGACAAACAAGATCGATCTACGGATCGTGTGGGAAGCCCACGATACGTGACGACAACCGTCACGCCAGATACAGCAATTCCGGCCGGGCCAAACACAGTAGACAAAGCTCGTTTGAGCTGCATCGTGATATAGCCCAATACAGAGGCGCCACACACCCACTATGCTTCACAGACGAACTTATGGATCATCAAATCCCCGAGGGTTTCAAACCCGTAAACATTGAATCATACGACGGCACAACAGATCCTGCGGTTTGAATCGAAGACTATCCCCTTCACATCCACATGGCCCGCGGTGATGATCTACACACCATCAAATACCTCCCACTTAAGCATTGGCATTGGCTCAACAGCTTGCCAGCAGAATCAATTGGGTGTTGGGAAGACCTAGAAGCCGCATTCCTTGATAACTTCCAGGGCACATATGTGCGACCACCAGACACCGATGACCTAAGCCACATAATTCAGCAGCCAGACGAATCGGCCAGACAATTCTGGACACGGTTCTTAACCAAAAAAAATCAAATTGTCGACTGTCCGGATGCAGAGGCCCTTGCAGCCTTCAAACATAACATCTGCAACGAGTGGCTTGCCCGGCACCTAGGACAGGAAAAGCCGAAATCCAAGGCAGCCCTCACATCACTCATGACCCGCTTCTGCATGGGAGAGGACAGCTGGCTAGCTCGCAGTAACAACCTGACCAAAAACTCTGGTAGTTCGGATACCAAGGACAGCAATGGCAGGTCGCATCGCAATACGCACAAGCGCCGCATTAACGGCGATAATACTGAAGATACGGCAGTCAATGCCGGATTCAGAGGCTCTAAACCCGGTCAACGGAAAAAGCCATTCAAAAGAAATACTCCGGGCCCGTCCAATTTGGACCGAATACTCGATCGCTTGTGCCAGATACACGGCACCCCCGAAAAGCCAGCCAATCACACCAACAGGGATTGTTGGGTGTTCAAGCAGGCAGGCAAGTTAATTGGTGAAAATAATGACAAGGGGCTGCATAGCGATGACGAGGAGGAGACCCGACCGCCGAACAATAGAGGACAAAAGGATTTCCCCCCACAAGTGCGGAAGGTGAACATGATATACGCAACCCACATACCCAAAAGGGAGCGGAAGCGTGCACTCAGGGACGTATATGCGATGGAGCCAGTCGCCCCAAAGTTCAATCCGTGGTCCTCCTGCCCGATCACTTTTGATCGAAGGGACCACCCCACTAGCATCCACCATGGCGGATTCGCCGCATTGGTTCTAGACCCAATCGTCGACGGATTTCACCTCACTAGAGTCCTGATGGACGGCGGCAGCAGCCTGAACCTGCTTTATTAGGATACAGTGTGCAAGATGGGCATAGACCCCTCAAGGATTAAACCCACAAAAACGACCTTTAAAGGCGTTATACCAGGTGTAGAGGCCAACTGTACAGGATCAGTTACACTTGAAGTGGTCTTTGGATCCCCGGATAACTTTCGAAGCGAAGAGTTAATCTTCGACATAGTCCCGTTCCGCAGCAGCTATAATGCACTGCTCGGACGAACCGCATTTGCAAAGTTCAATGCGGTGCCGCACTATGCATACCTAAAGCTCAAGATGCCAGGCCCTCGAGGAGTCATTACGGTCAACGGAAACACCGAATGCTCTCCCCAAATGGAGGAGCATACGGCGGCTCTCGCGGCGGAAGTACAAAGCAGCCTCTTAAGGCAATTCTCGAGCCCAGCTGTTAAGTGGCCGGACACCGTCAAACGCGCCCGGAGTAACCTACAACAAGACCACCTGGCATGTTCTGAGCACGCGTAGCAATACGGCCCCAACCCCAGCCCTCGCGAAATCGCGAGACCAGTACCACGCGTTCATAACTACGCTCTAGAGATACCATGGGCATAGGGGTAGGGGCACGACCATGGCATGCCCGGAGGGCGGCTCAACCGCACCAGGGGCTCCCAATTGTGTCATTCTTTTTTCTCTTATTCGCAGAACTCCGTTTTCCAGAAGCCCTGTCCGGCAGTAGACTTGTTGAACTCACGATGCAACAGCCAGGGAAGCAGAAAAGCTACATCGAGTATCTTGATCATTATACCTGTCTCTATTAGGAGCATTATACCTGTCTTGCATACCATCCCACAGCCTACCCCTGGAGGGGGCCATGTTAAATAGTCCCATCCCTTGCTTATCGCACTATTTGTATCGTTCTGCTTTCATTGCAGTATTTTTTGAATAAACAATGCATCGCTTTTTCTTATTATTGCATTCCTTTTCCTATTTATACATGTTCACTTATTACATGTTGCATCCGTACGCTTTGGTACGGCCAAATACACCAGGGGCTTAAGTTACCCAAATTATGGTGTGATAAGTCCGAACACTTTCACAAGTGCGGCACCCCGAACTTATAGCATTATATGCATCGGCTCCGAATCATGTCTTGGGTCAATAGTTGGGTTTGCCCGGCTCCCATGTTTTGGTACCTTACGTTCCGCTATATCGGCTAAGGTAGCGCTGGGAGAACCACTGCGATTGTGCCCCAGTTGAGCTGGGTTGAGCACCTCAGTGGAGAAAGCTAAAACTAACCGTCATGATAGGGCGAGAGCCTGTTGCTGTTGGAGAGGTTTTTTCGAGTCCCTAAAGACTTATGCCGCTTAGAGTGAGGAGCCGGTTTTGTCCGGCCCCAGGCGTGGATAGCGCCCCGAATTTGGCCTTCCGAACACTAGGGGCTTCGCCGAAATTTAAAATTATAGAATTCTATGGCTAATTGGGAGTTTTCAAGCATTATAAGTCCGGTTGCCTCGTTCGTTGTGTTGAGCGCCTCCCTCGAAGGACCCAAAAATGGGAAAAAGAGCGCTCAAGTTTATCCCGAACACCCCAGCACTCGTGGCATGGGGGTTGAAGCCAACGACTTGCCATCTCTCAAATTTGATAAACGGACGCATAGAAGGTAATATTTTAAATTAACAAGCGTTGCTTAGCGCATATGAACAAGTTTTCAGCGCACAGGATAACAAAATGTGAGTCTACTCAAAAATTACATCTTTGGAGCATTCACCCGCTATAAGACGGGCACCCTTCAGGACACCCTTATAGTACATCTCTGGCGTGCGATACTCCTTGCCCGGCGGTGGCGCGTCCATCACAAGCTTCTCGGCGTCCATCTTGCCCCAGTGCACTTTAGCACGGGCAAGGGCCCGACGGGCACCTTCAATGCAGATGGAGTGCTTGATGATGTCAACCCACGGACATGCGTCCACCAACCACCACACCAGACCGAAGTAGCTCCCAGGCATGGCTTCTTTAGGCCACAGCCGAACTATGAGGCCCTTCATGGCCTGTTCGGCCAACTTGTGGAGCTCGACCAGCTGCTTCAGCTGGTCGCTCAGGGGCACCGGATGTCCGGCCTCAGCATACTGAGACTAGAATACCTTCTCCGTCGAGCTCCCTTCCTCGGCCCGGTAGAATGCGGCAGCATCGGACACACTGCGGGGCAGATCTGCGAATGCTCCTGGAGAGCTCCAGATTCGGGTAAGTAACAAGTAATTCACTTTCACGTGCTTGCTTTGTATGAAGAATGCCTTACCCGCCGCTATATTCTTTATTGCCTCAATTTCCTGGAGGGCTTTTTGGGCTTCGGCCTTGGCGGCTTTGGCACTCTCAGGAGCCAAGGCGAGCTCAGACTCTCGAGCCTTCGAGTCACGCTCCAAACTCTCGTGTTTTTCCACGAGAGCCTGGAGCTCTTGCCGCAACTCCGCCACCCGCGCCTCCTGCTTCTCTCGCTCGATGTGTTCTGCGGCCGTATTGCGTTCGGCCTCGGACACCGCTTCCTTCAGGGTCGCCACCTCGTTCGTGGCCCCTGCAATATTCACGTTATTCCTGTCATTTTTTTGCAACCAAATCCTTTCTATAAGGTATTACTTTAATAAGGTATTACTTACCTTCCTTGTCCTCGAGCTTCTTCTTGGCATGGCCGAGCTCGTTCTCGGACCGCTCGAGGCTCTGCTTCAATGCATTGACCTCCGCAGTCAGTGCGGCAAAGGTCAGCAGCGCAGCCTGCATTCCCATATTGACATACTTATGTTAGACTCCTGAGTATATCTTTTAGATCCTCAGTTCGGCTTTTCTTTCCGAACACCAAACCGAGCATCAGAGGCTACTGTCTATCCGGTACTATTTTTACATATCTTAAATTACCTACCTCAAAGCCTGTTAGAAGGCTGGTACAGGCTTCAGTCAGCCCGCTCTTGGCGGACTGAACCTTCTGGATCACCGCACTCATAACAGTGCGGTGCTCCTCGTCAATGGAGGCGCCGTTAAGCGCCTCCAGCAAGTTATCCGGTGCCTCCGGTTGGACGGAGGCCACCAGCGTCGCAGTCTTGCCCTTCTTATGAAGGGCCCGCCTGCCGGACTTCGGAACCACTGTAGGTTCTGGTACGGAGTTCGGCACAGGTCCGGACTTAGAGCCCTCTGGGGTTTGGCCCTCTTTGCGCCCAGAGTCCGGGAGGTCGCCTTGCGACACCTCCAGGACCACCTCCTCCTGGTTGGGCCCCTTCTGGAACCCCACCTCGGCGTCGTCTGCTGGGGAAAGAAGAAAAGGAAGGCTTTCCCAACGGAGGATGCCGAAGGGTCCAAGAAGGGAAGGACCCTTCCTCCGGACTGTTCCACCATCGCCGACGACGGCGAAGAGGAGTGGCCTCCCTAACCCAGCGGGGGAGAGGCCTCTTTTTTATCCTCCTCGTCTTCGCGGGAGGAGTCCGCCTCGGAGTCATCGGATGATGAGTCCGATAACACCCGGCGCCGGGAACTCCTCCGAGTTCTCGTGGCCTTCTTCTTGGCCTTCTTCTCCGGCACCACGTAAGGCGCCGGAGCCAGCAGCCCCGTTAATTGGGCGTCTGCTGGGTCTTCTGGCAATGGAGCCGGACAATTAACCTGCCCGGACGTCTCCTGCCAGGCTTGTCAAAGGTAAGGGAATTTAGATCCCGCATAGAGTTAAACTATGAAAAACAATTGTCCCGTAAAGGGTAAAATAGCTTACCTCGCCGGCTTGACACTGCGAGCTGAATCCGCGATCTTCGGTAGCGGATGCGGGAGCCTCGGCGCCCTTGAACAGCACCTTCCAGGCATCTTCGTACGTAGTGTCGAAGAGCCTGCTCAAGGTCTGGTGCTGTGCCAGATCAAACTCCCACAAGTTGAAAGCCCGTTGTTGGCACGGGAGAATCCGGCGGATGAGCATGACCTGGACTATGTTGACAAGCTTGAGCTTCTTGTTCACCAAAGTTTGGACGCAGTATTGGAGTCCGGTCAGCTCCTCCGAATCACCCCATGATAGGCCCTTCTCTTTCTAGGAGGTGAGCCGTGTGGGGATGCCAGATCTGAATTCGGGGGCCGCTGCCCATTCAGGGTCACGCGGCTCAGTGATGTAGAACCACCCCGATTGCCACCCCTTTATGGTCTCCACAAACGAGCCCTCGAGCCATAGGATGTTGGGCATCTTGCCCACCATGGCACCTCCGCACTCCTCTTGGCGGCCGCCCACTACCTTCGGCTTGACATAGAAGGTCTTCAGCCATAAGCCGAAGTGGGGCTGGATGCAGAGGAAGGCCTCGCACACGACGATAAACGCCGAGATGTTGAGGATGAAATTCAAGGCCAGATCATGGAAATCCAGGCCGTAGTAGAACATGAGCCCCCGGACAAATGGGTGAAGTGGAAAACCTAGTCCGCGGAGGAAATTAGTGAGGAACACCACCCTCTCATGGGGCCCGGGGGTGGGGATGAGCTGCCCCTTGTCGGGGAGCCGATGCGCGATGTCGCTGGACAAGTATCCGGCCATTCGCAGTCTTTTGATGTGCCCCTCCGTGACGGAGGAGGCCATCCACTTGCCTCCCGCTCCGAACATGGCTGGGGAAGGTCGAGGCGAGATGTGCGGACTTGGGCGCTGGAGCTCGAGTGCGCGGAGATGGATAAGCAAAGGAGGAAGAAGTCGTAGGTAAAAAGGTGGATCCTTATCCCCCTTATATATGGGCGGGCGAAACTATGCGTCCCCATCAGCCTGGTAAAACTCACTTATCTCCCAAGCGCCGCAATCAATGGCGCGGTTGGGTTACCCACGCCCGTATTGATGAGAATCCTGGAATAAGGGGACACAATCTCTGCTTTGACAAGATGTGCCAAGGAAACCGCTTCGCTAAACGTGCTGAGGTGGAACAGTAAAAACAACTCGAATAAAGGCTTGGCCGTGGTGTGATGTCACGCCGCGAAATACGTCGGCAGATTGAACTTTTGTAGATATTATTTTCTCTACGGTGGTATGTGGAACTTATTTTGCAGAGCCGGACACTATCCTGGTGTTCAAAATCTTCTATGAATTATTCGGAGGAGGAACCCATCTTGCAATGCCGAAAACAACAGGCGCGCCGGACTCGTCGTCATTGAAGCCTGGTTCAGGGGCTACTAAGGGAGTCTTGGACTAGGGGGTGTCCGGATAGACGAACTATCATCTTTGGCCGGACTCCAAGACTATGAAGATACAAGATTGAAGATTCCATCCCGTGTCCGGATGGGACTTTCCTTGGCGTGGAAGGCAAGCTTGGCGATACGGATATGTGGATCTCCTACCATTGTAACCGACTCTGTGTAACCCTAGCCCTCTCCGGTGTCTATATAAACCGGAGGGTTTTAGTCCGTAGGACGAACAACAATCATACCATAGGCTAGCTTCTAGGGTTTAGCCTCTCTGATCTCGTGGTAGATCTACTCTTGTACTAACCATATCATCAATATTAATCAAGCAGGAGTAGGGTTTTACCTCCACCGAGAGGGCCCGAACCTGGGTAAAAACATCGTGTCCCTTGTCTCCTGTTACCATCCGCCTAGACGCACAGTTCGGGACCCCCTACCCGAGATCCGCCGGTTTTGACACCGACAGTTGTGCTTACCTTTTCCATCAACTTCCTGCAACACGCGGGCATCTTGCTAGAAACACTAGAACATGTCGGATCACATGTGACCAAACCGACGATGCGCCAACCTAGCTACTACGTACCCTGCTTATCTGGCGGAAATAGCCCCACCCTAGCGTTTCCATCCGTTATTTCTATCTATCGATCATGCCAAGGAGCAGAACCAAATGTTACAATTTATACATGTTTCTCTACTCCTACTCCTATAAAAGACTCAGTTGGTGATGGTGGTGTATCTGCCATCCGTCATTTCTGACCATTAGATCTGCATCTAACGGCTGTGAGGTAAGTTGTGGCATTTTTGCAACAATAGCCCACTTCTCTGCTCCAATTTGCAGAAAACTCCTTATTATCTTGAAAGCAACCACATCCCTCCCTCACCTCATCAAAACAGCCTGAGAAATATATTTTGAGTGAAAAGTAATATATTAGGAGTATACCAAAACAAGAGTGATTTCTTTCAAGTTTTGTGAACAAGTACTACTATTCTACTACTATGGATCCATCGCAACGCATGGGCACATTGCTAGTAAAAGGAAAAGGCCTACCACGTTGGCGTCGCACCCCCACACGCCCGGGAATCGGTAGTACTCCACGGCCCGTCCGGCACACCACATAGATTAGGGAAGGCGTGTTGCCTAGCATTTTCACTTTCATGTGGGACCGCTGTTGAGCAAACCGGCTATTGGCAAACCGCACCCCGCCCGCCGCCGGGTTGGAAAACAGAAACGAGAGGAAGATTTAGCTGTAGCACGGAAGCCAAGAAATTTGGCGTCAGATAGGGCTCGTTGATATAGTAGGAGCATTCCATACCACTACTCCTACTAGTACCAAGTTTGTACTCCCTCTGTTCGGAATTACTTGTCGCAAAAATGGATGTATCTAGACGTATTTTAGTTCTAGATACATCCATTTTCAGGACAAGTAATTCCGAACGGAGGGAGTACTATACATCTAGTACTACTACAATACAACTAGGTACATGCACGGCACAGCTCATAGGAACAAAAAATGGGAAGATCTTGTTTTGGGTGATTTATCTTTTTTTCAGTCAACGTAGTATGAATAATATGATGTGGGGGCACCCATGAAGCTTATGTGGCTTGGTTGCATGGCTACGAAAGGTTAGAGAAAAATAAATAGATAATGTGTTTAGAGTGCACTCCACTAAATAGATATACTTTGGATCCATTGCAATGCACGGGCCGGCACATCTATATCTATACCCCTATATAGTGTGTGAATAACTTTAAAAGTTGGTCGTTGGATGAAGCCAATCCGACGGTACAAAGATGGGAAATCCGAGCACCACTGGTCGTTGGATATCATCTACATTTCACCAGATTCTGCCACATGTAGAATCTAGAAGACTCCATGGTTGAACCTAAGCATAATGCACAAACGACCAGAATATCATGCATGCAATGCACGTGTACCTTACTAGTTGGTAGTAGTAAGAAACAAATTCCGGGTTTGGCACGAGCTCGTACTCCGGGAGCACCACAAGGCCTGCCGCAGGAGTTACATTTCCCTCTTGGGGCCCACGGGACTGAGCTTCAGTGGCTTAGTGCATCGGCCTATGAGTCAATGACATGCGGACCTTAAATGCGGCTGGCCCACATGTCTTCTCATGGTGGTGGCATGGTTCGCAACTCAATCGTTCAAGATGAACCAGCCGGTGGTGGCGTGGCCATGGCGAGGGTGCCACAGGTGGGCATCAAAGCGTTACGAGGCGTAGATGGCCACACCGGCAGGTACTACCTGTAGTACAGAAGTACTCCAGCTGAGATTGATGCCCGGGACAAAATGTTTCACAACCGCTGGATGAAAATTCAATGGTGCCGGAGTACGGATTGGAGCATAGGATCGGAGCAGGCAAACTGCGTCCAATCGGGTGTGGGTGTGGTAGAAAGTTGATGTTCGGCGCAGTTCAGCTAGCCCACATGTCATGCACATAAAGGCAGAGGAGTGGTGGGGCCGAGAGGGATGAGGCGCACGTCGGGGGACGTCGTGCCGTGGGTTGGAGCGGCATCGTGGGAATCGCGTGTGGGTGTGGCAATGGTAGAAATAAGAAACGTGATGGTCGCCGTGGTTCAACTTCCATGGACAAGCTGTCATGTCTGCTGACACATGTATATCAAAACTAGATTGTTTATATTTCAAGCCCGTGAACAAGTATTATTCTACTACTTTGGATCCATTGCAACGCACGGGCCAACACATTGGTAGTAGTAGTCTCTATCTCTATCTCTACTCTACTCTTATAAAAACAGAGTTGTTGATGATGGTGTGCCTGCCATCCTGTAGTATAGACCATCCAATTTATATTTGACGGATAGGAAGGAAACTATGGAAATTTTGCAAAAAGATACCCACACCCCTCTCGGCGTTTGCAAATAAGCCATTCCCTCGTTCATCCTTTTCTCCCACAAGATAAACACTCATACAAATGCATCTTGATGTTCCGTGCAACGCATGGTCATCTTGCTAGTACTCTTATACTAGCAGGATATATACTCTTATAAAAAGCAGAGTTGTTGATGATGATGTGCCTGCCATCCTGCAATATAGGTCGTCCGATCTATATCCGACGGATAGGAAGGAAACTATGACAATTTACCCGCACTCCTCTCCACATTTGCAGATAATTAAGGCCTTCCCTTGATCATCCTTTTCTCCCGCAAGATCTTGATGTTCCGTGCAACGCACGGCATCTTGCTAGTTCTTATACAAAAAGAGTTGGTGATGATGGTGTGCCAGTCATCCTGCAATATAGGTCATCCAATTTATATCTGATGGATAGGAAGAAAACTATGGCAATTTTGCAAAAACATACCTACACCCCTCTCCACATTTGCAAATAAGGCCTTCCCTTGTTCATCCTTTTCTCTCACAAGATAAACTACTCATACAAATGCATCTTGATGTTTCGTGCAATGCACGAGGATGTTTCCTTGGGGGTCTCTCTAGCGCGGCATGGTCGTAGTTGCAAGTTGACGCCCCTTGAGATGCCGACGTTAAGGGGGCACTCGGATTTTATCCGATGAGCAGGTAAGATGAGTTTGATCATGTAGTAAATGCATTCTAAAGACTACTTCCGTGTCCATTCCCTAATTCTCCCCCTGCCCACTGCTTCACAGGTTAGACTCGGTGCAAGTGGAGATTGGCTTGCATATGTACGGGAGGGTACCAAAATCAATTTGCACAACATTTACAACGGTGACACCGTTCCCTTAGAACCTTTGTCCAACATTGGGATCAGCCATGCAACGGGCCACCGCCTGAATTGGTACGATGGAACCACGGTGAGATTGAAGAAGATAGCACGAACCTTGCACATGGCGGTCAAAGGTGGACCATGATGTCTGCGACCGATTTGTTGCCGTACGAGTACGAAGACGCTCTGCTCCTTTCTAACCGCATCTTCGCGGTGACAAACCAGGGGACTTGTTTCATATGGGCCACATCCTACGGTATACTCCCTCTCTCCCAGTTTATTTTTTTTAATTTTTTTGGTTTTATAAGTTTCAAATTCAAATTTAGAGCTCCCCATCACATGTTGAGATTACAATGTCCATTAAGTCGTTGCGTGCATGTATAGTAAAGAAACAAATCTTGAGTTTGGCACGAGTTCGTGCAGCGGTAGCACCACAAGGCCTGGCACAGGAGTTACATTTCCCTCTCAGGGCCCTCGGGGCTGAGCTTCAGTGCCTTACTACACCTGCCTTTGAGTCAATAACATGTGGACCCAATAGGTGGCTGGTCCACATGTAATGCTCCCGAAGGCAGAGGGGCAGTGGGGCCGAGAGGGGTGAGCCATAGGTCGGGGGACGTGTGGTGTCATGTGTTTGAGCGGTGTCATGGGTATTGCATGTGGCTGTGGTAGAAACTTGATGCTCGCCGCATTTCAGGTGGCCCACATGTCATGCACACAAAGGCAGAGGGGCGGTGTGGCCGAGAGGGGTGAGGCGCACGTTGGGGGATGTGGTGCCGTGGGTTGGAGCGGCATCATGGGAATCGCGAGTGACAGTGGATGAAACGTGATGGTCGTCGTAGTTGAACTTCCATGGACAAGCTGTCATGTCCACGGACACATGCATTGCATACCGATCAATGGAAGGAGTAGAAGAGAAAGCTAGGTGGATAAATAGTTCCATATAGTAAAGCGGGCCCATGCTACTACTTGTTCCAAAGACATGCACACCATCGAAATGGTCCATCTATATAAATATACACCAAGAGGGAATAATTTGTTTTTACAAGAGAGGAAATAGTTCATTGCTACGTCTTGAGCTTGCGTTGGTTTTTCTTGAAGAGGAAAGGGTGATGCAGTAATAGTAGTGTAAGTATTTCCCTCATTTTTTGAGAACCAAGGTATCAATCCATTAGGAGGCTCCTCAAAATTCCCACGCACCTACACAAACAAACAAAGAACTCGCAACCAACGCAATAAAGGGGTTGTCAATCCCTTCACGGCCACTTGCGGAAGTGAGATCTGATAGAGATAGTATGATAAGATAAATATATTTTTGGTATTTTATAATATAGATGCAAATAAAAGTAGATTGAAAACTTATATGATAAAAGATAGACCCGGGGGCCATAGGTTTCACTAGTGGCTCCTCTCAACATAGCATAAGTATTACGGTGGGTGAACAATTTACTGTCGAGCAATTGATAGAACAGCGAATAATTATGAGATTATCTAGGCATGATCATGTATATAGGCATCACGTCCGTGACAAGTAGACCGACTCCTGCCTGCATCTACTACTATTACTCCACACATCGACCACTATCCATCATGCATCTAGAGTATTAAGTTCATAAGAACAGAGTAACACATTAAGAAAGATGACATGATGTAGAGGGATAAACTCAAGCAATATGATATAAACCCCATCTTTTTATCCTCGATGGCAACAATACAATACGTGCCTAGCAACCCTTTCTGTCACTGGGTAAGGACACCGCAAGATTGAACTCAAAGCTAAGCACTTCTCCCATGGCAAGAAAGATCAATCTAGTAGGCCAAACCAAACTGATAATTCGAAGAGACTTGCAAAGATAACTCAATCATACCTAAAACAATTCAGAGGAGATTCAAATATTTCTCATAGATAAACTTGATCATAAACCCACAATTCATCGGATCTCGACAAACACACCACAAAAAGAGTTACATCAAATAGATCTCCACAAGAAAGGGGGAGAACATTGTATTGAGATCCAAAGAGAGAGAAGAAGCCATCTAGCTAATAACTATGGACCCGAAGGTCTGTGGTAAACTACTCACAACTCATCGAAGGGGCTATGGTGTTGATGTATAAGCCCTCTGTGGTTGATTCCCCCTCCGGTGGAGCGCCAGCGAAGGCTCCAAGATGGGATCTCGCGGATACAAAAGGTTACGGCGTTGGAAATTGTTTTTCGTTGGCTCCTTGGATGTTTTCGGGGTACGTAGGTATATATAGGAGGAAGAAGTACGTCGATGGCCGCTCGAGGGGCCAGGAGACAGGGGCGCGCCCAGGAGGGGTGGGCGCGCCCTCCTATCTCCTGGCCGCCTCGTTTGCTTCTTGACTTGCAGTCCAAGTTCTCCGGATCACGTTCGTTCCAAAAATCACGCTCCTGAAGGTTTCATTCCGTTTGGACTCCGTTTGATATTCCTTTTCTTCAAAATACTGAAATAGGCAAAAAAACAGCAATATGGGCTGGGCATCCGGTTAGTAGGTTAGTCCCAAAAATGATATAAATGTGTAAAATAAAGCCCATAAACATCCAAAAGGGGTAATATAATAGCATGGAACAATCAAAAATTATAGATACGTTGGAGACGTATCAAGCATCCCCAAGCTTAATTCCTGCTCATCCTCGAGTAGGTAAATGATAAAAACAGAATTTTTGATGTGGAATGCTACCTAGCATAATTCTCAATGTAATTTTCTTTATTGTGGCATGAATGTTCAGATCCAAATGATTCAAGATAAAAGCTTATAAAACATAAAAATAATAATGCTTCGAAGCATACTAACAAATAATCATGTCCTATCAAAATGGCATAGCCAAAGAAAGCATATCCCTACAAAATCATATAGTTAGGCCATGCTTCATTTTCATTACACAAAATACTCCCATCATGCACAACCCCGGTTTCAGCCAAGCAATTGGTTCATACTTTTTAACGCGCTTCAGCTTTTTCAACTCTTACGCAATACATGAGCGCAAGCCATGGACATAGCACTATGGTGGTATATGGTGGTGGTTGTGAGGACAAAAAAAAGGGAGAAGATAGTCTCACATCAACTAGGTGTATTAATGGGATATGGAGATGCCCATCAATAGATATCAATGTGAGTGAGTAGGGATTGCCATGCAACTGATGCACTTAGAGCTATAAATATATGAAAGCTCAACAAAAAGAAACTAAGTGGGTGTGCATCCAACTTGCTTGCTCATGAAGACCTAGGGCATTTTGAGGAAGCCCATCATTGGAATATACAAGCCAAGTTCTATAATGAAAAATTCCCACTCAGTATATGGAAGTGACACATAGGAAACTCTCTATGATGAAGACCATGGTGCTACTTTGAAGCACAAGTGTGGAAAAAGAGATAGTAGCATTGTCCCTTCTCTCTTTTTCTCTCATTTTATTTTTTTTCTTTCTTTTTTTGTTCTTTTGGCCTTTCTCTTTTTTTGCCTTTCTTTTTTTTTAAGTCCGAAGTCTCATCCCGACTTGTGGGGGAATCATACTCTTCATCATCCTTTCCTCACTGAGACAATGCTCTAATAATGAAGATCATCACACTTTTATTGATTTACAACTCAAGAATTACAACTCAAAACTAGAACAAGATATGACTCTATATGAATGCCTCCAGCAGTGTACCGGGATATGCAATGAATCAAGAGCGACATGTATGAAAATTATGAAGGTGGCCTTGCCACAAATACGATGTCAACTACATGATTATGCAAAGAGCAATATGACAATGATGAAGTGTGTCATAATAAACGGAACGGTGGAAAGTTGCATGGCAATATATCTCGGAATGGCTATGGAAATGCTATAAAAGGTAGGTATGGTGGCTGTTTTGAGAAAGGTAAATAATGGGTGCATGATACCGGCGAAAGTTGCGCGGTATATTAGAGGCTAGCAAAGTGGAAGGATGAGTGTGCGTATATCCATGGACTCACATTAGTCATAAAGAACTCATATACTTATTGCAAAAGTCTACTTGCCCTCGAAGCAAAGTACTACTACACATGCTCCTAGGGGAAGGGTTGGTAGGAGTTAACCATCGCGCGATCCCGACCTCCACTCATAAGGAAGGCAATTAAAAGAGCACCTCATGCAACAAATTTGTCACACAACTTTTACCATACGTGCATGCTATGGGACTTGCCAACTTCAACACAAGTATTTCTAAATTTCATAATTACCCACTAGCATGACTCTAACATTACTACCTCTATATCTCAAAACAATTATCAAGCATCAAATTGATCATAGCATCCAATTCACTTCCTATGATAGTTTTTATTATACCCAACTTGGATGCCTGCCATTCTAGGACCAATTTTATAACCATAGCAAATACCATGTTGTTCTAAAAGACTTTCAAAATAATATAAGTGAAGCATTAGAGACTAGCAATTTCTACAAAATTAAGTCACGGCCGTGCTCTAAAAGATATAAGTGAAGCACTAGAGCAAAAACTTATCAAGCTCAAAAGATATAAGTGAAGCACATAGAGTATTCTAGCAAATTCTAATTAAGTGGGCTTCTCCCAAAATGTGTGTACAGCAAGTATGATTGTGGTAAACTAAAAAGCAAAGACTAATATAATACACGACGCTCCAAGCAAAACACATATCATGTGGCGAATAAAAATATAGCTCCAAGTAAAGTTACCAATGAACGAAGATGAAAGAGGGGATGCCTTCCCGGGGCATCCCCAAGCTTATGATTTTAGCTATCCTTGAATATCTTGGGGTGCCATTGGCATCCCCAAGCTTAGGCTTTTGCCACTCCTTATTCCATAGTCCATCAAAGCTTTACCCAAAACTTGAAAACTTCACAACACAAAACTCAACATGAAATCTTATATGCTCCGTTAGTGAAAGAAAACAAAACCACCACATAAGGTACTGTAATGAACTCATTATTTATTTATTTTGGTGTTAAACCTACTGTATTCCAAGTTCTCTATGGTTCATACCACTTAATACTAGCCATAGATGCATCAAAATAAGCAAACAACACACGAAAGGCAGAATCTGTCAAAAACAGAACAGTCTGTAGAAATCTGTAACTAACACAAACTTCTGTAACTCTAAAACTCCTAACAAAATAGGAACTCCTGGACAATTTTTCTATTTATCATCAGCAAAAAGAATCAACGCAAAATCACGTTTCTGTGATTTAACAAAACTAATTTCGTGCGTGCAAAGTTTCTGTTTTTCAGCAGAATCAAATCAACTATCATCATAGGTTATCCTATAGGTTCTACTTGGCACAAACACTAATTAAGAGGTAAAAACACATCTAAACAGAAGGTAGATGCAAAAATTTATTGCTAAACAGGAACAAAAACAAAAAACACAAATAAAATTGGGTTGCCTCCCAACTAGCGCTATCGTTTAACGCCCCTAGCTAGGCATAAAAGCGAAGATAGATCTAAGTGGTGCCATCTTTGGCACTCAATTCCTCAATAGAGCACTTATAATGTTTAGGGGTTTCTTCCTTTTTAGCAATGATTAAACCTTTAGGCAAAAATTCAAGAAATTCGTTTGTAGCAAAAGGTTCCTTAACGATAGAGAGACAATTGGGATGAACACTTATGGATTTGAGATCCGCGTCTCCCTTACTAGAGGATTCACCCTTATTTTTAGGAACATAAATAAACTTGGAAGTTTTGGTAGGGGGTTTTGGAGTGTTTTCATGGAAGAAAACGCGGAACCTAAGTTGGTAATGATATCCTCAAGTTTACCGATTCTTGCGGAATCTAGATCTATTTTTTCATTAACTATAGGTTCTTTTTCTTTAAGATTTTTCAAGGTAACTCCAACCCTAGATCCATATTGGGTAATGTGATTATGAATCTTTTTATCCAAATTTTCGATCAACTCAACAGTGGCAACTTTATTTTCAATAATTTCAAGCCATTGCATCACATGTTCTAAAGTTAAAACAGTTCCATTAACCAAAAGAGGTGGTGGGCCAAACAAATCTAACATAGCATTATAAGCATCAAACGTATGGCTACTCAAGAAATCCCCTCCGGTAACGGTATCAAGAACACATCTATTCCAAGGGGTAATGCCCACATAAAAATTGTGAAGAAGTACGGAAGTAGCAAGCTTCCTAGTAGATTTATTTTGAGCATTGAAAATTCTATGCCAAGCATCTTTTAAATTTTCTCCCTCCCTTTGCTTAAGAATTTCATGTTCGGGAGTGATAACAAGGATAGGAGGACTAGCCATAACAACAAGGTAAACGATCTAACACACAAGCAAACGGAAAAAGGCAAAAGAAAAAGAGAGGAGAAGATTGGGAAAGAGAGGGCAAATAAAACGGCAAGGGTGATGTGGGGGAGAGGAAAATGAGAGGCAAATGGCAAATAATGTAAATGCGAGGGAGATGAGTTTGTGATGGGTACTTGGTATGTCTTGACTTGAGCGAAGACCTCCCCAGCAACGGCACCAGAAATCGTTCTTGCTAAGCCTTGAGCTTGCATTGGTTTTCCTTGAAGAGGAAAGGGTGATGCAGCAATAGTAGCATAAGTATTTCCCTTAGTTTTTGAGAACCAAGGTATCAATCTAGTAGGAGGCTCCTCAAAAGTCCCATGCACCTACACAAACAAACAAAGAACTCGCAACCAATGCAATAAAGGGGTTGTCAATCCCTTCACGGCCACTTGCGAAAGTGAGATCTGATAGAGATAGTATGATAAGATAAATATATTTTTGGTATTTTATAATATTGATACAAAAAGTAAAGATGCAAATAAAAGTAGATTGAAAACTTATATGATAAAAATAGACCCGGGGGCCATAGGTTTCACTAGTGGCTTCTCTCAAGATAGCATAAGTATTACGGTGGGTGAACAAATTACTGTCGAGCAATTGATAGAAAAGCGAATAATTATGAGATTATCTAGGCATGATCATGTATATAGGCATCACGTCCATGACAAGTAGACCGACTCCTGCCTGCATCTACTACTATTACTCAACACATCGACCGTTATCCAGCATGCATCTAGAGTATTAAGTTCATAAGAATAGAGTAACGCATTAAGAATGATGTAGAGGGATAAAATAAAGCAATATGATATAAACCCCATCTTTTTATCCTCGATGGCAACAATACAATACGTGTCTTGCAACCCTTTCTCTGTAAGGACATCGCAAGATTGAACCCAAAGCTAAGCACTTCTCCCATGGCAAGAAAGATCAATCTAGTAGACCAAACCAAACTAATAATTCGAAGAGACTTGCAAAGATAACTCAATCATACATAAAAGAATTTAGAGGAGATTCAAATATTTCTCATAGATAAACTTGATCATAAACCCGCAATTCATCGGATCTCGACAAACACACCGCAAAAAGAGTTACATCAAATAGATCTCCACAAGAGAGGGGGAGAACATTGTATTGATATCCAAAAAGAGAGAAGAAGCCATCTAGCTAATAACTACGGACCCGAAGGTCTGTGGTAAACTACTCACAACTCATCGGAGGGGCTATGGTGTTGATGTAGAAGCCCTCCATGGTCGATTCCCCCTCGGAGGAGCGCCGACGAAGGCTCCAAGATGGGATCTCGCGGTTACAGAAGGTTACGGCGGTGGAAATTGTTTTTCGTTGGCTCACTGGATGTTTTTGGGGTACGTAGTTATATATAGGAGGAAGAAGTACGTCGGTGGCCGCTCGAGGGGCCCAGGAGACAGGGGCGCGCCCAGGAGGGGTGGGCACGCCCTCCTATCTCCTGGCCGCCTTGTTTGCTTCTTGACTTGCACTCCAAGTTCTCTGGATCACGTTCGTTCCAAAAATCACGCTCCCGAAGGTTTCATTCCGTTTGGACTCCGTTTGATATTCCTTTTCTTCGAAATACTAAACTAGGCAAAAAACAGCAATACGGGCTGGGCCTCCGGTTAGTAGGTTAGTCCCAAAAATGATATAAATGTGCAAAATAAAGCCCATAAATATCCAAAAGGGGTAATATAATATCATGGAAGAATCAAAAATTATAGATACGTTGGAGACGTATCGTTCATCCATCCATAATGCCCTACTGCTGGTGCATTTTCTGTGGGAGACGGCTTTGCAACAAGCTCTCTGGGCCTTGCAGCTGTCTCGAAACTGACACGGGCATCGAGGGCAGCATATTTTATCCGCTCGTACGTCAAGGGATAATTCTCCCATCCAGACGACCTTAATGCCAGCATCTCGTCACCCTTCTGCTAATTTGTTCTGAGCACAAAATTTGCTACGTCGAATAGGTATGGTGTCGGTTTATCACAATCTTCTACAAGGATTTTTATTTTGGTTTGTACGTCAGCGATGCTTTTCAAATCAAGGTTTTATGGCTCCAACTTCTGTTTTTCCCCTGCGATGGCTGCCCCACAGAAGTATATGTCCTCCCGGGACAAGAAATCGTGAAGCTCACCTGGTATGGAGGGTGCGTGTATGATGTGGTACACCAAAACATCATCTTCGAGGCACATCTGAAGGACAGCGGCGCGTTGGATCTTCCCAGTGGCACCCTCCGTGTACTCTGCGTCGAGACCTATGACCTTCATCTCCACCTTTTGGAGGGAGTTGGATACATTGTTGATCCACTTCTGAACAACCCTTGGGTGGTCGGTGACTGTGGTAACTATGCTCAAGGAGCCTTCGATGAGGACATGTTGGATGCTAAAAACCTGCATCTCGATCTCTTTCACCATTAGGAACCGCTGGACCGGAGGGCTATGGTTTGGAGAATTAGGATTAGATGGCTAGTGAAGGAGTAGCGAAGAAGCCGAGGAAAATCGGTTATAGATGGAGAAGTAAATGGGAGAAGTGGCCTACAGGCAGTTGATTAGATGACTAGGTAGACTAAATGAAAAGGCTACGCGGCTAGACTGAGGAGTGGTACCCGTCCCTGTACGTGCCTGATAACCCACAAGTGTAGGGGATAATTGTAGCCTCTTTCGATAAGTAAGAGTGTCGAACCCAATGAGGAGCTAAAGGTAGAACAAATATTCCCTCAAGTTCTATCGACCACCGATACAACTCTATGCATGCTTGACGTTCGCTTTACCTAGAACAAGTATGAAACTAGAAGTACTTTGTAGGTGTTGCCGGATAAGTTTGCAAGATAATAAAGAGCACATAAATAAAAAGTAGGGGCTGTCTAGATAAAGATGCAATAAAGTAAATATAGCGAGTGTGGAAAAGTGCTGGTAGGAGTTGTGAAATTGTCCCTAAGCAATTGACTACGTTACTAGACCGGTAATCACTATTGCAATTCTATTTGAGGGAGAGGCATAAGCTAACATACTTTCTCTTCTTGGATCATATGCACTTACGATTGGAACTCTAGCAAGCATCCGCAACTACTAAAGATCATTAAGGTAAAACCCAACCATAGCATTAAAGTATCAAGTCCCCTTTATCCCATACGCAAACAACCTACTTACTCGGGTCTGTGCTTCTATCACTCACGTCACCCACTATAAGAAAATCATGAACATATTGCAAACCCTACAGCAGGAATCCCTCTCGCTTGCGCGACACGGAGAGCACCATAGGACAGCACCAATAATAAAACATGCAACTCAAACCAATCATAGCAATTCATCAATCACCGATAGGACAACGGAAATCTACTCAGACATCATAGGATGGCAACACATCATTGGATAATAATATGAAGCATAAAGCACCATGTTTAAGTAGAGGGTACAGCGGGTTGCGGGAGAGTGGACCACTGAATATAGATGGGGGAAGGTGATGGAGATGTTGGTGAAGATGGCGGAGGTGTTGGTGTAGATCGCGGTGATGATGATGGCCCCCGGCGGCGTTCCGGCGCCACCGGAAGCAAGGGGGAGAGAGCTCCCCTTCTTCTTCTTCTTCCTTGACCTTCTCCCTAGATGGGATAAGGGTTTCCCCTCTGGTCCTTGGCTCCCATGGCATGGGAGGGGCGAGAGCCCCTCCGAGATTGGATCTATCTCTCTGTCTCTCTCTGTTTCTGTGTTCTTGGATTCTGCCATAGCACTGTTTCTTTTATATCCGGAGATCCATAACTTCGATTGGATTGAAACCTTCGCCCAGATCTTTTTCCAAAAATTAGCTTTCTTGCGGCCAAAGAACGACATCAACCGCCTTACGAGGGGCCCACGAGGGTGGGGGGCACGCCCACCTAGAGTAGGCGTGGGCCCCTATCTCGTGGCCACCTCGGGCACCGTCTCACGTTGATTTTACTTCCCAAAAATCACAAATATTCCAAAATAATTCTCCATCCGTTTTTTTCCCGTTCGGACTCTGTTTGGTATGGGGTTTCTGCGAAACATAAAACATGCAATAGACAGGAACTAGCACTGGGCACTGGATCAATATGTTAGTCCTAAAAATAATATAAAAAGTTGCCAAAAGTATATGAAAGTTGAATAATATTGGCATGGAACAATCAAAAATTATAGATATGACGGAGACGTATTAGCATCCCCAAGCTTAATTCCTGCTCGTCCTCGAGTAGGTAAATGATAAAAAAAATGATGTGGAATGCTACCTAGCATAATCTTGATCATATGTCTAATCATGGCATGAATATTAAGACACAAGTGATTCAAAGCAACAGTCTATCATTTGACATAAAAACAATAATACTTAGGGCATCCCAACAAACAATCATATCTTTCAAAATATCAATGCTTCCAGAATGTTATCCCTACAAAATCATATAGTCTTGTATGCTCTCATTTCTTAACACAAGGTACCCCTCATGCCTATCTCGATGTCAGCCAAGCAATTGTTTCATACTTTAGTATTCTCAAACTTTTTCAACCTTCACACAATACATGAGTGTGAGCCATGGATATAGCACTATGGGTGGAATAGAATATGATGGTGGAGGTTATGTGGAGAAGACAAAAATGAGAAAGTCTCAGATCAACGTGGCTAATCAACAGGCTATGGAGATGCCATTCAATTGATGTCAATGCGAGGAGTAGGTATTGACATGCAACGGATGCACTAAGAGCTATAAGTGTATGAAAGCTTAAACTGAAACTAAGTGGGTGTGCATCCAACTTGCTTGCTCATGAAGACCTAGGGCATTTTGAGGAAGCCCATTGTCGGTGTCAAAAACGGCGGATCTCGGGTAGGGGGTCCCGAACTGTGCGTCTAGGCGGATGGTAACAGGAGACAAGGGACACGATGTTTTTACCCAGGTTCGGGCCCTCTCAATGGAGGTAAAACCCTACTCCTGCTTGATTGATATTAATGATATGGGTAGTACAAGAGTGGATCTACCACGAGATCAAGGAGGTTAAACCCTAGAAGATAGCCTATGGTATGATTGTTGTTGTGATTGTTGTCCTACGGACTAAAACCCTCCAGTTTATATAGACACCGGAGAGGGCTAGGGTTACACAGAGTCAGTTACAATGGTAGGAGATCTACATATCCGTATTGCCAAGCTTGCCTTCCACGCCAAGGGAAGTCCCATCCGGACACGGGAGAAGTCTTCAATCTTGTATCTTCATAGTCTTGGAGTCCGGCCGATGATGATAGTTCGGCTATCCGGACACCCCCTAGTCCAGGACTCCCTCAGTAGCCCCTGAACCAGGCTTCAATGACGACGAGTCCGGCGCGCATATTGTCTTCGGCATTGCAAGGCGGGTTCCTCCTCCGAATAATTCATAGAAGATTGCGAACACCAGGATAGTGTCTGGCTCTGTAAAATAAATTCCACATACCGTAGAGAGAATAATATTTGCACAAGTTCAATCTGCTGACGTATTTTGTGGCCTGACGTTACACCACTACCAAGCCTTTACTTGAATCGTTTTTATTATACCACCTCAGCGCATTTAGCGAAGCGGTTTCCTTGGCACGTCTTGTCGAAGCAGAGATTGTGTTCCCCTTATTCCGGGATTCCCATCAATACGGATGTGGGTAACCCAACCGCGCCATTGATTGCGGCGCTTGGGAGATAAGCGAGTTTTACCAGGCTAGTAGGGACGCATAGTTTTGTCCGTCCATATATAAGGGGATAAGGATCCACCTCCTTTACCTACGCCTTCTTCCTCCTTTGCTTATCCATCTCCGCGCACTCGAGCTCCAGCGCCCAAGTCCGCACATCTCACCTCAACCTTCTCCAGCCATGTTCGGAGCGGGAGGCAAGTGGATGGCCTCCTCCGTTACGGAGGGACACATCAAGATGTTGTGCAGCGCCGGATACCTATCCAGCGACATCGGGCACCGGCTGCCCGACGTGGGGCAGCTCATCCCCACCCCGAGGCCCCATGAGAGGGTCGTATTCCTTCCCCACTTCCTCCGCAGATTGGGCTTCTCACTCCACCCCTTTGTCCGGGGGCTCATGTACTACTACGGCCTGGATTTCCACGATCTGGCCCCAAACTTCATCCTCAACATCTCGGCGTTTATCGTCGTGTGCGAGGCATTCCTCTGCATCCAGCCCCACTTCGGATTGTGTCTAAAGACCTTCAATGTCAAGCCGAAGGTTGTGAAGGGAAGCCAAGCGGAGTGCGGAGGCGCCATGGTGGGCAAAATGCCCAACGTCACTTGGCTTGAGGGTGCCTTCATGGGATCCATCAAGGGGTGGCAATCGGGGTGGTTCTACATCACCGAGCCGCGTGACCCTAAATGGGAAGCGGCCCCCGAATTCAGATCTGGCATCCCCATGCAGCTCACCTCCTAGAAAGAGAAGGGCTTGCTATGGGGTAGTTCGGAAGAGCTGACCGGACTCCAGTCCTGTCTCCAGACCTTGGTGAACAAGAAGCTTAAGCTTGTCAACATGATCCAGGTCATGCTTGTCCGCCGGATTCTCCCCTGCCAGCAACGGGCCTTCAATTTGTGGGAGTTTGATCCGGCACAGCACCGGACCTTGAGTGGGCTCTTCGACACGATGTACGAAGCTGCCTGGAGGGTGATGTTCAAGGGCGCCGAAGCTCCCGCATCCGCAACCGAAGATCGCGGATTCAGCACGTAGCGCCTGGCCGGCGAGGTAAGCTATGTTATCCTTTATGGAACACTCATTTTTTCCATAGTTTGACTCTATGTGGGCTCTAGACTCCCAATGCCTTTAACAGGACTGGAAGAAGACGTCCGGACAGGTTAACTGTCCGGCTCCCCTTCCCGAAGACCCAGCGGACGCCCGTTTGACAGGGCTACTAGTCCCGGCACTTTACGTAGTGCCGGAGAAGAAGGCCAAGAAGAAGGCCACGGGAACCCGAAGGAGTTCCCGGCGCCAGGTGATATCGGACTCATCGTCCGATGACTCCGAGGCGGACTCCTCCCACGAAGACGAGGAGGAGAAGAAAGAGGCCTCTCCCCCAGCAGGGGGAGAGAAGAAGAGGAAGGCCTCCCCAACGAGGGAGGCCGAAGGGTCCAAGAAGGGAAGGACCCTTCCCCCGGACTGCTCCGCCAATGTTGGCGACGTCAACGAGGAGTGGCCTTCAAGGGCCAAGCCCCTGGCGAGATCGTAAGTATCCGGACTCCTGGAATTTTTCCTTTTCGCCACGCGGTGTCTTTCTAATGCCGCATACAACCTGCAGTCCGGCCAAGGACGATCTCCCTGCTTCATCGAGCGGGTACTTGGACACGTCGGATATGGATTCTCTTCCGACCGCCTCCACACCTCGTGATGCTGACGACGCCGAGGTGGGATCCCGGGAAGGGACCCACCAGGAGGAGGAGGCTCCGGAGGTGCTGCAAGGCAACCTCCCGGACTCTGCACCGGACTCCGCATCGGAACCTACAGTGGTTCCGGAGTCCGGCGAGCGGCCCCTTCGTAAGAAGGGCAAGACTATGATGTCGGCGACCTCCGTCCAACCGGAGGCGCCGGATAACTTGCTGGAGGCGCTCAACGGCGCTTCCATCAAAGAAGAACACCGCACTGTCATGAGTGCGGTGATTCAGAAGATTCAGCTCGCCAAGACCGGGCTGACCAAAGCCTGCAGCAGCCTTCTAACAGGCTTTGAGGTAAGAATTTTAAGATATGTAATATAATACCGCATAGATAGTAGCCCCTGATGCTCGGCTCGGTGTTCGGAAAGAAAAGCCAGACTGAGGATCTAAAAAGATATACGTAGGAGTTCTAAAAAATATGTCAATATGGGATTGCAGGCTGCGCTGCTGACCTCTACCGCACTGACTGCGGAGGTCAATGCTTTGAAGCAGAGCCTCGAGCGGTCCGAGAACGAGCTCGGCCGTGCCAAGAAGCAGCTCGAGGACAAGGAAGGTGAGTAATACCTTAGTAAATTTGTACCTTACAGAAAAGGATTTGGTTGCAAGAGAAATAACAAGGATAGCGTGCATACTCCAGGGGCCACGAACGAGGTGGCGACCCTGAAGGAGGCGGTGTCCGAGGCCGAACGCGATGCGGCCGCGGAGCGAGCCAAGCGGGAGAAGCAGGAGGCGCGGGTGGCGGCGGTACAGCAAGAGCTCCAGGCTCTCGTGGAAAAGCACGAGAGTTTGGAGCGTGACTCGAAGACTCGAGAGTCCGAGTTTGCTTCGGTTCTTGAGAGTGCCAAAGCCGCTAAGGCCGAAGCCCACCAGGCCCTCCGGGAAATCGAGGATTTGAAGAAAATAGCGGCAGGTAAGGCATTTTTCATGCAAAGCAAGCATGTGAATGTGAATTACCTATTACTTACCCGAATTCGGAGCTCTCCAGGAGCGTTCGTAGATCTGCCCTGCAGTGTGTCCGATGCTGCCGCTTTCTACCGGGCCGAGGAGGGGAGCTCGACGGAGAAGGTCTTCTGGTCTCAGTATGCTGAGTCCGGACATCCGGTGCCCCTTAGCGACCAGCTGAAGCAGCTGGTCGAGCTCCACAAGGTGGCCGAACAGGCCATGAAGGGCCTCATAGTTCGGCTGTGGCCCAAGGAGGCCATGCCTGGGAGCTACTTCGGCCTGGTGCGGCGGCTGGTGGATGCATGTCCCTGGGTTGAAGTCGTCAAGCACTCCGCCTGCATTGAAGGTGCCCGTCGGGCCCTTGCCCGTGCATAGGTGCACTGGGGCAGGATGGACGCTGAGAAGCTCGTGACGGACACACCACCAGCGGGCAAGGAGTATCGCACGCCTGAAATGTATTATAAGAGTGTCCTGAAGGGTGCCCGCATGATTGCGGGTGAGTGCTCCAAAGATGTAATATTTGAGTAGACTCGCATTTTGTTATCTTGTGCGCTGAAAACTTTGTTCATATATGCTAAGCAACGCTTGTTAATTTAAAATATTACCTTCTGTGCGGCCGTTTATCAAATCTGAGAGAAGGCAAGTCGTCGGCTTCAGCCCCCATGCCACAAGTGCTGGGGTGTTCAGGATAAACTTGAGCGCTCTTGTTCCCATTTTTGGGTCCATCTAGGGAGGCGTTCAACACAACGAACGAGGCAACCGGACTTATAATGCTTGAACACTCTCACTTAGCCATAGAATTCTATAATTTTAAATTTCGGCGAAGCCCCTGGTGTTCGGAAGACCGAGTTCGGGGCGCTATCCACGCCTGGGCCGAACAAAGCCGGTTCCTCGCTCTAAGCGGCATAAGTCTTTAAGGACTCGAAAAAACCTCTCGAACAGCGACCAGCTCTTGCCTTATCATGACGGTCAGTTTTAGCTTTCTCCACTGAGGCGCTTGCCCAGCTCAACCAGGGCGCAATCGCAGTGGTTCTCCCAGTGCTACCTTAGCCGATACAACGGAACGTAAGGTACCAAAATATGGGAGCCGGGCAAACCCAACTATTGACCCAAGACATGATTCGGAGCCGATGCATATAATGCTATAAGTTCGGGGTGCCGCACTTGTGAAAGTGTTCGGACTTATCACACCATAATGTGGGGAACTTAAGCCCCTGGTGTATTTAGCCGTACCAAAGTGTACGGATGCAACATGTCATAAATGAACATATATATATAAGAAAGAAATGCAATTATAAGCACAAAGTGATGCATTGTTTATTCAAGAAATACTGCCATGAATGCAGAATGATACAAATAGTGCGGTAAGCAAGGGATAGGACTATTAAACATGTCCTCGTCCAGGGGTAGGCTGTGGAATGGTGTATAAAACGGATTTAATGCTCGTAATGGAGACCACCTGAGTGTTCGTCGTAGCCTTTCTCCTTCCCTGGCTGTTGCATCGTGAGTTCGGCAGATCTACTGCCGGACAGGGCCTCTAGTAAATGGACTCCTGTGGATAAGAAAGAGAAAAAAGAAAAAAGATGACACACTTGGGAGCCCCTGGTGTGGTTGAGCCGCACTGTGGGCCTGTCGTGGTCGTGCCCCTCCCCCTATGCCCATGGTATCTCCAGAGCGTAATGATGTATGTGAAGGACATGTCATGCAATTTTGAAAGGGCATGGGTAGGGGCCGCATTGCTACGCGTGCTCGGAACGTGCCAGGTGGTCTTGTTGTAGGTTACTCCGGGCGCGTTTAGCCGCGTCCGGTCGCTTAACGGCCGGACTCGAGAATTGCCTTAAGAGGCTGCTCTGTACTTCTGCCGCGAGAGCCGCTGTGTGTTCCTCCGTTCGGAGGGAGCATTCAGTGTTTCCGTTAACCGTAATGACTCCTCGAGGGCCTGGCATCTTGAGCTTAAGGTATGCATAGTGCGGTACTGTGTTGAACTTTGCAAACACGGTCCGTCCGAGCAGAGCATGATAGCCGCTGCGGAACGGAACTATGTCGAAGATTAACTCCTCGCTTCGGAAGTTATCCGGGGATCCGAAGACCACTTCAAGTGTGACTGGGCCTGTACAATTGGCCTCTACACCTGGTATGACGCCTTTGAAGGTCGTCTTTGTTGGTTTAATCCTTGAGGGGTCTATGCCCATCTTGCGCACTCTATCCTGATAAAGCAGGTTCAGGCTGCTGCCGCCGTCCATCAGGACTCTAGTTAGGTGAAATCCATCGACGATTGGGTCCAACACCAATGCGGCGAATCCGCCATGGCGGATGCTGGTGGGGTGGTCCCTTCGATCAAAAGTGATCGGGCAAGAGGACCATGGATTGAACTTTGGGGCGACTGGCTCCATCGCATATACGTCCCTGAGTGCATGCTTCCGCTCCCTTTTGGGTATGTGGGTTGCGTATATCATGTTCACCGTCCGCACTTGTGGGGGGAAACCCTTTTGTCCTCTATTGTTCGGTGGCCGGGTCTCTTCCTCGTCATCGCTATGCAGCCCCTTGACATTGTTTTCGGCAATTAACTTGCATGCCTGCTTGAATACCCAACAATCCCTGTTGGTGTGATTAGCTGGCTTTTCGGGGGTGCCATGTATCTGGCAAGAGCGGTCGAGTATTCGGTCCAAATTGGACGGACCCGGAGTAGTTCTTTTGAATGGCTTTTTTCGCTGACCGGGTTTAGGGCCTCTGAATCCGGCGTTGACTGCCGTATCCTCAGTGTTGTCGCCGTTAACACGGCATTTGTTTTTGTTGCGACGTGACCTGCCATTGCGGTCCTTGGTATCCGGACTGCCAGAATTTTTGCTGAGGTTGTTGCTGCGGGCTAGCCAGCTGTCCTCTCCCACGCAGAAGCGGGTCATAAGTGATGTGAGGGCTGCCATGGATTTCGGCTTTTCTTGTCCTAGGTGCCGGGCAAGCCACTCGTCACGGATGTTGTGTTTGAAGGCTGTGAGGGCCTCTGCATCCAGACAGTCGACGATTTGATTGTTCTTTGTTAAGAACCGTGTCCAGAACTGTCTGGCCGATTCGTCTGGCTGCTGAATTATGTGGCTTAGGTCATCGGCGTCTGGTGGTCGCACATATGTGCCCTGGAAGTTATCGAGGAATGCGGCTTCCAGGTCCTCCCAACACCCAATTGATTCTGCTGGCAAGCTGTTAAGCCAATGCCGAGCTGGTCCTTTAAGCTTGAGTGGGAGATATTTGATGGCGTGAAGATCGACACCGCGGTCCATGTGGATATGAAGGAGATAGTCTTCGATCCAAACCGCGGGGTCTGTTGTGCCATCGTAGGATTCAACGTTCACGGGTTTAAACCCTTCGGGGATTTGATGATCCATTACTTCAACTGTGAAGCATAGTGGGTGTGTGGCGCCTCTATATTGGGCTATATCACGACGTAGCTCCAGCGAGCTTTGTCTACTGTGTTCGGCCCGGCCAGAGTTGCTGTATCTGGCGCGACGGTCGTCGTCGCACATCATAGGGCGCCCACGCGATCCGTAGATCGATCTTGATTGTCTTTCCTTATCCTCCAATATGTCTCGCAAGTCCGGCGCATTCCCCCGTGGCTTCGTACTTTTCGAGCGGTGCCGGGGTACGGTTCTGGTGGAGGTCCTAGAGGCCTCTCTGTCACGACCACGAGGTGGTCGGTCCGCCGTATTGTGCGCTGGTGATGCAGGTTTATATGCCTCCTCCTCTAATCGGGGGAGCAACTTGCGTTTGGGGTAGCTTTTGGAGGGGCGTTCGAGTTCATACTCTTCGGCCGCAAGGACTTCAGTCCATCTGTCGGCTAGCAGGTCTTGATCAGCTCTAAGTTGTTGCTGCTTTTTCTTTAGGCTGTTCGCCGTGGCCATTAGCCTGCGTTTGAAACGCTCTTGTTCGACGAGATCCTCGGGCATGACGAATTCGTCGTCGTTGAGGCTTGCCTCGTCTCCGGAGGGAGGCATGTAATTATCATCCTCTACCTCTTCGTCTGCAGCTCTCTCATGAGGGCTGGCTTCTCCGTCCTCCTGTGTTGAATCTTGCTGGAGGGGATTGTCTTCGGCACTCTCTGGGTGTTATTATCTCCGGTGCCGGAATCTCCATTCTTGTTGTGGCAGGATTTAGAGCGGCGGCGCTGACGCCAGCGCTTGGGCTGTTTCTTGGAGGAGTCTTCCTTCGCTGCTTCCTCGCCATTCCCATCCTTTGGGATGTCCACCATATATATGTCGTATGACGAGGTGGTCTTCCAGTGTTCCGTAGGCGCTGGTTCTTGGTCGTCTCCGGCATCATCGTCCATGCCGTCGATGTATTCGGAGTCGTAGTCTAGCATGTCGGTTAGATCGTCGATAGTGGCTACAATGTGGGTGGTGGGTGGGCTTTGAATTTCTTCGTCGTCCGCATCCCAACCATCCTGACCGCAATTCGGCCAGGGCTCTCCTGATAGCGAGAGATACTTTAGCGAATTTAGAATGTCGCCAAAAGGTGAGTGTTGAAAGATGTCCGCGGCGGTGAACTCCATGATCGGCACCCAATCGGATTCGATTGGAGGGGGCGCAGGAGGTTCGGAGTCCGGCACCTTGGAGTCACAAGCGTCACGAGGGACAAGGTCAGTATTCGGCTCCATTGCCGTAGGGGTAGCAGCCCCCGAGGCGGTGTCTAGCCACCCGTCCTCGATCTGGGCAGCCGGCTCCGAATTGAGGATCAGAGCGGACTCGTGTGCGGCCTCCAGGGCACTGTCCGGCGGCAGAGCTAAATCATTCCCATCAAGACAGTGCGGCGCGCTCGGCTGTGGCTCGAATCCATCAAAGATCAAGTCTCTGCGGATGTCAGCCGTGAAGTTTAGACTTCCAAATCTGACCTGATGGCCAGGGGCGTAGCTTTCGATCTGCTCCAGATGGCCAAGCGAATTGGCCCGCAGCGCAAAGCCGCCGAACACGAAGATCCGTCCGGGGAGAAAAGTCTCACCCTGGACTGCGTCGTTGTTGATGATCGAAGGAGCCATCAAGCCTATCGGTGACGACACAGAGGAACTCTCAATGAAAGCACCAATGTCGGTGTCAAAACCGGCGGATCATGGGTAGGGGGTCCCGAACTGTGCGTCTAGGCGGATGGTAACAGGAGACAAGGGACACGATGTTTTTACCCAGGTTCGGGCCCTCTCGATGGAGGTAAAACCCTACTCCTACTTGATTGATATTGATGATATGGGTAGTACAAGAGTGGATCTACCACGAGATCAAGGAGGCTAAACCCTTGAAGCTAGCCTATGGTATGATTGTTGTTGTGATTGTTGTCCTACGGACTAAAACCCTTCGGTTTATATAGACACCGGAGATGGCTAGGGTTACACAGAGTCGGTTACAATGGTAGGAGATCTACATATCCGTATTGCCAAGCTTGCCTTCCACGCCAAGGAAAGTCCCATCCGGACACGGGACGAAGTCTTCAATCTTGTATCTTCATAGTCTTGGAGTCCGGCCGATGATGATAGTTCGGCTATCCGGACAGCCCCTAGTCCAGGACTCCCTCAGTTCGTTGGAATATACAAGCCAAGTTCTATAATGAAAATTCCCACTAGTATATGAAAGTGACAATATAGGAGCCTCTCTATATGAAGAACATGGTGCTACTCTGAAGCACAAGTGTGGTAAAAGGATAGTAACATTGCCCCTTTTCTTTTTTTCTTTTTTTTCTTTTTTTTCTTTTTTTTGGGTGGGCTTCTTTGGCCCCCTTTTTTATTTAGGCTTCTTTGGCCTCTCTTTTTTTTCTTTTTTTTCATGGGGCAATGCTCTATAATGATGATCGTCACACTTTTATTTACTTACAACTCAATATTACAACTCGATACTAGAACAAAGATATGACTCTATATGAATGCTTCCGGCGGTGTACCGGGATGTGAATGATCTAGCGTAGCAATGACATCAAAAAATGGACAAGCCATGAAAATATCATGCTAGCTATCTTATGATCATGCAAAGCAATATGACAATGAATGCTCAAGTCATGTGTATGATGATGATGGAAGTCGCATGGCAATATATCTCGGAATGGCTATGGAAATGCCATGCTAGGTAGGTATGGTGGCTGTTTTGAGGAAGATATAAGGAGGCTTATGTGTGATAGAGCGTATCGTATCACGGGGTTAGGATGCACCGGCGAAGTTTGCACCAACTCTCGAGGTGAGAAAGGGCAATGCATGGTACCGAAGAGGCTAGCAATGATGGAAGGGTGAGAGTGCGTATAATCCATGGACTCAACATTAGTAATAAAGAACTCACATACTTATTACAAAAATTTATTAGCCCTTGAAACTAAGTACTATGCGCATGCTCCTAGAGGGGAGGTTGGTAGGAGTTAACCATCACGCGCCCCCGACCTTCACACAAAGATAAACAATCAAAATACAATGCGCGCCAATTTGGTTACATAGTTAGTAGACCATACGTGCATGCTTCGGGAATCACAGACCTTAACACCAACATCCTTACTAAACACAACCATCTACTAGTACCTCCCACATATTATCACCTCTATATCGCAAAACTATTGCAAGGAATCAAACATATCATATTCAGTGATCCACAAGTTTATGTAGGATTTTACGACTAACCATGTGATTGACCAATTCCTGTCATCTCTCTAAATTGATATAAGTGAAGCAACAGAGTTTATTTCTTTCTACAAAAGATATGCCCACACTCTAACAAATATAAGTTAAGCAAAAGAGAATTCTACAAATGGCGGTTTTCTATGTGAAGAGAAACAGGCAATCCAGACTTCAAATGATATAAGTGAAGCACATGAAGCATTCTATAAAGCCATACTCAAAAGATTTAAGTGAAGTGCAATGAGCATTCTATAAGTCAACCAAGGACTATCTCATACCAGCATGGTGCATAAAAGAAAAAATGAAAACTAAATGCAAAAGACGCTCCAAGACTTGCACATATCGCATGAACGAAACGAATACGAAAACCAACCGATACTTGTTGAAGAAAGAGGGGATGCCTTCCGGGGCATCCCAAGCTTAGACGCTTGAGTCTCCTTGAATATTTACTTGGGGTGCCTTGGGCATCCCCAAGCTTTAGCTCTTGCATGTCTTCCTTTTCCTCATATCGAGTCATCCTCGATCAAACACTTCATCCACACAAAACTTCAACAGAAAACTCGGTAAGATCCGTTAGTATAATAAAGCAAATCACTACTCTAAGTACTGTAGAAAACCAATTCATATTTTGTTTTTTCATTGTGTCTACTGTAATATAGCTTTTCCATGGCTTAATCCACTGATAGAAATTGATAGTTTCATCAAAACAAGCAAACTATGCATCAAAAACAGAATCTGTCAAAAACAGAACAGTCTATAGCAATCTGAACATTCACCATACTTATGGTACCCAAAAATTCTACCAAAATTAGTAAAAATAAACATTTGTACAGCAAGACAGTGCAAATGGAATTAGAACAATTCTCCATTCCAGTTAAAAATGTAAAATCGCGCACTACAGCCAAAGTTTTTGTCCTGCACCGTACAAACCAACAAGCATTGTAAACATCCTAAAGGCAAACCTTAGCACATTATTTTTATAATACAATTGAATTGTACAAGGGGATAATTATTTTTGTTGAAAAGTTTCTGTAATCAAGATTCACAAAGTTTCCGTGAGCATGAACAAAGTTCAAGGTTAGCTCCCACTTCAACAATGCTTGTCTTTCTCACTTTCACTTTCCTTTTTGAAAAGTTTTTAGGTTCCCCTCTTTATTTTTATTTTTTTAGACTATATAAAAGCACTCAACAGAAGTAAATGGCTCTCTAAAACTTCCGTGTTGTCTCCCTGGCAACGCTTTGTTTAAAGCCATTAAGCTAGGCATATAATGCTCAAGTAATGGATCCACCCAGATCCCAAGGTATATCAAAGACAATTTTAATTAACAATGATTTGTAATTTAGTAGTGAGCACAAAGTAACATATATCATGCAACAATGAAGTCTAACTCTCTTCCTATGCATCGGCATGTCATAAAAGAACAATTCATGCACACCAAGTAAAGGCCAATGCATAGTATAAGCAGTTTCTTGCAATTTTATCATATTGGAAACATAGAGAGGTGGAGATATAGTTCCTCTCTCATAATAATTGCAAGTAGGAGCAGCAAGCACATGCATATTATATCTATCAAAATCATCGTGTGCAACGGTAAAAGGCAACCCATCAATATAATCCTTAATAAGCACAAACTTCTCCGATATAGTGTAGTTTGGAGAATTCAAAAAGATAATAGGACTATCATGCGTGGGTGCAATACCAACAATTTCATGTTTAACCTAAGGAACTATAGCAAGTTCTTCTCCATAAGCATAATTCATATTTGCATCTTGGCCACAAGCATAGCAAGCATCATCAAAAGCGGATATTTCAAGAGAATCAACGGGATCATAGCAATCATCATAGCAATCATCCTTCGGTAAGAACGAAGGGAAATTAAATAATGGATGAGTTGGAGGGTTACTCTCATTAGAAGGTGGGCATGGGTAGCTAATCCGCTCTTCCTCCTTTTGTTCTTCGCTCTCCTCGTCATCTTTTTCATCCAATGAGCTCACAGTTTCATCAACTTCTTCTTCCATAGCTTCCTGCAAAATATTAGTCTCTTCTTGGGTAGGAGAGAATTTCTCAATATATAGTTTAACATAAGGATTAGAAGCATAATTATCATAGCAATATTCAAGTATGGCAAAAAATTTAGATTTGTAAAGAGTAGCATCATACTTTTCAATCAAAGAAGCAATTTCATAAGCACCCTTAAAAGCAATAAATTCTTCAATTTGTTGAACATCATCGTAATTATAAACACCCTTAGCATACGAAGATACGATTCCATTATCAATAAACTCACATTGGTAGGGAAGGTGTTTCTTAGGGTTTTTAGAACAACGAGTAACATCATGTATTTCACATAAAGTCCAAGCATAGCATTGCAAACGATGAATTTGATCCAGTAAAAGTTTCCCTTTTTCAGATATACGGTGTTGCACATAACAAGCATGCTCATCTAAAGATTTGCCCTCAACTAAGCTAGTTGGGGTTTCAGCACGAGCACAAAGGGATCGAAGATGATCCAAGTAAAAAGCTTCAGGAGTGTATAGATTTTGAGTGGTTCTTCAACCATTGGTTCAGTAGGTACAACTAATTTTTTTGGTATTTTGCGTTTCCTACTCATAACTAAAGATAGAGAACAAATTAGAACAGCAAATAAAAATTACTTAGTGAAAAAGCAAACAAGCACACACGTGAATATTCACCCCACGCTAGAGCTCCCCGGCAACGGCGCTAGAAAAAGGTCTTGATAACCCAGAAGTGTAGGGGATAATTGTAGCCTCTTTCGATAAGTAAGAGTGTCGAACCCAACGAGGAGCTAAAGGTAGAACAAATATTCCCTCAAGTTCTATCGACCACCGATACAACTCTACGCGCGCTTGACGTTCACTTTACCTAGAACAAGTATGAAACTAGAAGTACTTTGTAGGTGTTGCTGGATAAGTTTGCAAGATAATAAAGAGCACGTAAATAAAAAGTAGGGGCTGTCTAGATAAAGATGCAATAAAGTAAATATAGTGAGTGTGGAAAAGTGGTGGTAGGAGTTGTGAAATTGTCCCTAAGCAATTGACTATGTTACTAGACCGGTAATCACTATTGCAATTCTATTTGCGGGAGAGGCATAAGCTAACATACATTCTCTTCTTGGATCATATGCACTTATGATTGGAACTCTAGCAAGCATCCGCAACTACTAAAGATCATTAAGGTAAAACCCAACCATGGCATTAAAGTATCAAGTCCCCTTTATCCCATACGCAAACAACCTACTTACTCGGGTCTGTGCTTCTATCACTCACGTCACCCACTATAAGAAAATCATGAACATATTGCAAACCCTACAGCAGGAATCCCTCTCGCTTGCGCGACACGGAGAGCACCATAGGACAGCACCAATAATAAAACATGCAACTCAAACCAATCATAGCAATTCATCAATCACCGATAGGACAACAGAAATCTACTCAGACATCATAGGATGGCAACACATCATTGGATAATAATATGAAGCATAAAGCACCATGTTTAAGTAGAGGGTACAAAGGGTTGCGGGAGAGTGGACCACTGAATATAGATGGGGGAAGGTGATGGAGATGTTGGTGAAGATGGCGGAGGTGTTGGTGTAGATCGCGGTGATGATGATGGCCCTCGGCGGCGTTCCGGCGCCACCGGAAGCAAGGGGGAGAGAGCTCTCCTTCATCTTCTTCTTCCTTGACCTTCTCCCTAGATGGGAGAAGGGTTTCCCCTCTGGTCCTTGGCTCCCATTGCATGGGAGGCGTGAGAGCCCCTCCGAGATTGGATCTATCTCTCTGTCTCTCTCTGTTTCTGCGTTCTTGGATTCTGCCCTGGCACCGTTTTTTTATATCCAGAGGTCCGTCTCCGATTGGATTGAAACCTTCGCCCAGATCTTTTTCCAAAAATTATCTTTCTTTTGGCCAAAGAAGGGCATCAACCGCCTTACGACGGGCCCACGAGGGTGGGGGCGCGCCCACCTGGAGTGGGCGTGGGCCCCTGTCTTGTGGCTACCTCGGGCACCGTCTCGCATTGATTTTACTTCCCAAAAATCACAAATATTCCAAAATAATTCTCCGTCCGTTTTTATCCCGTTTGGACTCCGTTTGATATGGGGTTTCTGCGAAACATAAAACATACAACAGATAGGAACTGGCACTGGGCACTGGATCAATATGTTAGTCCCAAAAATAATATAAAAAGTTGCCAAAAGTATATGAAAGTTGAATAATATTGGGATGGAACAATCAAAAATTATAGATACGAGGGAGACGTATCAGTGCCCATCCTTCTAGCGCTACATGTGCCACTGGCTAGTTGAGGTCACTCTTTCGAATCACCGTGGCGAGACATTTTATGATTCCTTTTTATTTCTGCATCCCTCCTGACAGGTGGGACCTATGCAAACGGATAAAAAAAGTGTTGTAGCTGGTTCAGATGGATATTGGCGCGTGCGTAGGAGACACAACATTCTCTAGTTAAGGAATATGCGGTTATCCTCAAAAAAGAAAAGGCCTTCTTCGCGCTTCCGCATGCACGAGAATTTGGTTCTGCTTGCAATATGGATGATACCTGGAGGATGAAGTGAACCCAGGGGCATGCTAGCATGAGTGTACTACTCATGTTCCTACTACCCCTACTAGTAGTAGTAGTACAACTGTGGTACACTTGATGCTCGAAATATTATTCATCCGGTCCTCACAGTGAAGTTACAAGACCCTGTCCCCGAGGGACACCAGTCCAGGCGGCGTGTTCGGGTTACCAAAGTCAGCCTCACCTTGTGCACTGTGCAGTCACTGTCACCACCGCTATATAGCATGCCTCGCCTCGTCTCCCTCTCCCCTAGCACCACTCCATCTCCATCTCCGTCTCGCCGGAGATCCTAAGGTCACTCTTCAACATCTCACTGTGCCCCCGCAAACCCTCGCCTCGCTCGCCTCCCCCGGTACCACTATTCCCTCGCTAACTGCTCCAGCACTGAGAGCCTTCTCCCCCGTAAATCAAGCCCCCAAAAAACCCACCTTCCAAACTCCACCATGGCCAAACGCGAACCGCGCAGCATCCATATGAGCCGCGATTGGAGCAATCTCCCAGTGACATCCTCGACCTCTGTTGTTCATGTATGGATATGTTGAGCGCCCTGCGGCTGACTGCATGCTCGAGGGACATGCACATGACCATCATCGAAGCGAGGCCAAAGCTTTTCAAGACACCCTGCTTGTTGCTATCTGGTCTGGGGAGATTTTCTCACCATGATAGGGAGGCGTGCATGATGCCCCTCGACTTCAATCCGATCTCCATTAGCCGAAACTTCTTTGCAGGTATGTGGTGGATCGTCGTACATCATTTCCCTCAACTTCGATCCGATCACCATCGCCCGAAACTTCTTGGCAAGTATGTACTGGGTTTGCATGAACCCCCACTAGATGGCTGCTGTCAGAGAATACGGGAAAAGGTTGGTGCTCGTGAACTTCCAGACCTCCCATGATATTATCCTTCCTCCCTTGGATTATATAGAGTTTTGACATCCCTCCAAGTCATCTAGATTACCACGTTAGTTGGATAAACATTGTTTTGCAGAAGATTGTAATCTGCCAAGTGTCCACACGGCATGTGAATTACGCAGACTTCAAACTAATTGCCTTGTTCGACCGTGGACTTGCCTATCTTTACGCCGGTGCCTTATTTAGCTGGAGACAACTCAGCTCATAGTGGATCATCGTCAAAGCTGATACACACTTCTGTGATGCTATTGAACACATTGTCATCATCTACGCGATCGAAAAAGCAGATGGCACAACGTATTGCTGGGACGCCGCGTGTAAGTTGTTTCCATCTGATGTTAATGATGACGCCATGACACTGTTTGAACTTTTGTGATGATTGGCATATCCCTGTTTGCGCAGAGTTTGAGTAGAACTATGGCAATGTATTAGTGACGTCGTAAATCAGCTATATTTGGAATGAGTTAATTCATGCGATTGTGACCATGTCATTACAGCCAATCTGTACCCCTGAATAATCAAACGGTTAGGCATATATGGATATTCTCCTTATTTTACAGTAATCTATATACTACTACTAAATATGAGTGTGTATCAATGTCCATGTTAGTTTCCTCATTTTCATGATGTAGAAACATGCACCACACTGTTGGTTTCATCTAACCATACATTAGGGAAGTAAATGTGCATATGGAGAACTCTATATTTGGAAGTGGTGAAATCCTGTAATGCTTACCATATGTACATACCTATATTCGCCCTTCAGCAATCAATGCTAGAATAATATCCTCACAAAAAAATTGCACACAGAACACGAGTATACAACAATGCATGGTCTGTTAGTTACCTTGAAGAACTTGTTTGTGAGGACAGAACATGATTACATAACATGCATGACATGGTAGTTTCCTGTGAAGAATCGATTGCGAGATAACATGAGTATAATCATGCATGGCACTTCTATATTTTTGAACCCAGTATACATTTCCCTGTATTTTCCTCCCAGTTCCAATAGGGACATATCAATGTTGTTTCTTGCATTATCCTAATCATACTCCGAACAATGCTAATCTTACATTAACAATGCATGTCCTTTTTGATATGATGCAGTGTCCCTATAGTTACTGTCCTTTGTAATCACACCACCTTTGCCAAAAACCGGGAAGCACAACTGGTTCCTTGCTCGATCAAACGACGACAAAAGACTGATGATCATTTGGACACATCAGCCAGAAAAGTTATATTGCAAAAACCCCACTGTATACAACGACCGTGAAATACGTGAGTATGCGGACAGTGGTTGTTATGTCTATGAGCAGGATACTAGCTTGTTGGGGCCTTCAGGATTTTTGACTTGGAGGCGGGTAAACAGCCTTGGTTCACGCTCTCTGTTTCTTGGACTCAATTATCTGATTAACCAGGAGATCACCGTTGGCAAGGACCTTGATGGCGGAGAGGCTCTGTTTGCTATGGAAAACTGTGTCTACACGGCGAGCCCTAGGAGTTTGGGAGCAAACTCCCCTGATTGTCAGCGATACAGCCTGCAGCCACAACAAGGTGAGAATTGTCGGTGTTCTGGGAGTGGGGGTCCCCAGACTTGCCCGCCTGCAGCCTGCGGTGTGGCTCGATCAGCGTCCTAGTACGGCCCGTCTACATCAACCCAAGCTCAAGACCCTCGCGAGGGGCCAAGCCTCGCGGGGTGGACAACGCAAGGATTCCTCAGGGGCGGCCTCACCAGGCAGGCTCGCGAGGAGGCGGAGAGATCAAGGCAGGGAGTACCTCGCGAGGTGCTCGTGACACAAGCCATGACAATCGTGACCAGGCGGGCGCCAGCCTGTGTAGTGTCCTCGTTTCCTCTTTGGTGCAAAGGGGGCAAGCACAGGCGTGGAGCACCGAGGCATCAAGGAAAGGTTACCGTATCGGTGCAACGAGACCAAGACCATCAGAGAGGCAGGACGGAGGTCACCATGGAGCCCAAGACGGCGTCATCACCAGGGCCTTTGGCAGTCGAAGACCAACTTTCACTACAAAAAAGACACATCCGTGACATTTTGGGCCGAACGAAACTTTTTCCTGTCATACATATGACACTTCTATGATGATAATTGTGACAAAACCCAGTATCATCATCGATGTGGTGGGCTCCTACTTCTATGACAGAAAATCATGAAAGAAAATGGGTTTTCGTCCTGGGCGGGCCGGAGACGTAGATGCATGACATTCTTTGGGCCGTACATGACGGAAAAAACCATGGTAGAAGCAAGGGCGAGGAAAATTTCGGCGAGTTCCCGGTTCGGTGGGTGGTCGGGGGCCGAGCGATGCAGGTTTCTCTCGTACATGTACGCGCGTGTGTGCGAGGCGTTGGCTCTAACTGAACCCGACCGAGGCATTGGGCTCTAACTGAACCCGAGCGATTGCACTGGAGGCTACGCGTTACAGAACCTGAGCGGTCGATCGATGGCTGTTAGCTAAACCCGATCGAGCGATCCCTTCGCTACTTCTGCTAACTAAAGCCGGTCGATGCTGCCTCTCTGGATGAATAGTGAGCGTTGCGGGGGGTGGATGAACAGTGAGCGGTGGGGGTGGATGAACAGGACCCCGTGGTGTTGCCTCGATCGAGCCGGTTGGGGCTAGATGAACAGGACCCCGTGGAGGGCTGGATGAATAGGACGACCCCGTGGAGGGCTGGATGAACAGTAGACAGTGGAGGGGTGCCCCTGGAGGGGTGGTTGAACAGTAGCCGATGGAGTAGCACATGGTGGAGACTGGATGAATAGGAGCCCGTGGAGGCTGGAGGAGGTCGACGGTAGCCCGTGGAGGCTGGAGGAGGTCGACGGTGGAGATGAACAGTATCCCGTGGAGTTCCGTTTTGCGGTACGCCACAACCCTCCCGATGAACAGGACCCCCGTTTTGACCATAGCGCTCCAACACAAGTCCGTTTCGTCCGTTTTGCGGTACGCCACACCCCTCCCGATGAACAGGACCCCCGTTTTGACCGTAGCGCTCCAACACAAGTCCGTTTCATCCGTTTTGCGGTACGCCACACCCCTCCCGATCAACAGGACCCCCGTTTCGACCGTAGGAGGTCCATTTCCTCCGTTTTGCGGTATGCCACACCCCTCCCGATGAACAGGATCTTGTTTTGAACATGGCCGGTCGAACACAAGGCCGTTTCCTCCGTTCTGCGGTATGCTAGGCCTGGTTTCCATCGCATGTTTCGTCCAAGCCTTCCCGATGAACACGACGATGCATTCTGTTCCGACCCAGCCGGTTGGCTCCCCATGAACACGACGATGATGCTGTTTCTCCGTTTTGACCGAGCCATGTACACGAGCCCTGGTCATATGTATGCGCGAGTAGGCGTTCGAGACCCTGCCCGTATGTACACATACGTGGCCGTATTTTCTTTCTTGCACACTGGCCGCTGTACGTACGTGTACATGCTATGTGCGCGCCTCTACTATGACACGTGCGCGCCTCTACTACAACACGTGCGTGCCTCTACATTCACCAGTATATATGTACGCACATGTTCGCGAGCAGAATGACAACGCTACGTACGCTTCAACCAGGTGGGTCCCGACTTTCAGGCACTTCCCTGCGTGCGAAGATGTAGCTGGTGGGTCCCAGCACTCAGGGGGGAGAATCGTTTTTTTGGGACGCACTTCCTTGCATGCGAAGATGTAGCTGGTGGGTCCCAGCAATCAGGGGGCGAATCATTTTTTCGGTTGCACTTCCTTGCATGCGAAGATGTAGCTGGTGGTTCCCAGCAGTCAGGGGGCGAATCATTTTTTTCGCCAAATACGGTGGCCCGTCTGGTGGGTCCCTGCTGTCAGGTGGAGGAATAATTATTTTGCGCGTAATAAGGAGGCACTTCCTTGCAGCTGCCGTGGACCCAGTTGTCAGCCTCTCCACGTACAGTCCACGTCCGATGGATGTCGTTCCTTGACCACGTTGACCACGCCGCGCTGAGAGCACCAAGACGGTGGATGACGGTGAGGCCTAGGAAGGGGACGACGCAGAGCCGGGGAAGACGTGGCAGTGGATGCACACGCGGAGAGGAGTACGAGGGTTCACTGGTTCGGCTGCGGTGTGAGGCTGCTGTCGCCGTAGAATAACAGGGGGTGTGGGTGAGTGGAGGGATGGCCTGGCCAGCGGTGGGAGTAGCAGGGGGCGGTGAGGCCTCCGCGGCAGCATAGCCGGCCACGGGAGGCAGGAGCAGGCGCCAAGACCGGCGCTGCTTTGGGCAGCTGAAGCAAGAAGACCAGAGGTTGAAGAAGCACGACGGCCGTTGGATGGACATCGTACGGTCACTGCAGCTAGAATCGTTTATATTGACTAAGTTGACAAAGCCCTTGGTACGTCAACTTAGTAGGCCCACGGGTCAGCTTTCGAAACGGTGGGCCCCACAGGGGGAGGAATCATTTTTCGGGCGGGTGAAGCTACGATATCCGAGATTGAAGAAGAAGCACGGCATCCGTTGGATGGACATCCAACGGCCACTGCTGCTAGAACCGTGTGTTGACTATAAGTTGACAAAGCCTTGCATACGCGTCAACTCTCTTTTTTTAGGGGACGCGTCAACTTAGTAAGGCCAGAAGTGTGTGGCAGAGAACTTATAGCCCATTTGAGATTTGTAAGAATGTGCAGCCCACTTTTGAATCTAATGGAATTCAACCCATTTACAGTTTGTTAAAAGTACAACCCATTTCAACCAACCGTTCAAAGCAGAATTCAATAAAATTTCCCACATTTTGATGGGATCCGAAATATTTTAATCCCGAAATTTCTAGTCATATTAAATACAATTTCAATATAAATTTATATTACGTAAAAATCCAACAAAACATTGCGCTCGCAACAATTAATGAAATTAAAATTTTAAATATCCAAAAATAATATTTTATAAAGTAATTACGTGTTTGGTGCATGTTTTTATAGTTACTACCCAGTTTTTATAATTGCATCCCGTTTATTATTTCTTAAAGCTCATTTTCTTGTTAAGCCTAATGCATCCCTCCTAGGAAAGATTTGCAGCCCAGCGGGGCGGAGAATAACAACTTGACCTTGCCTGGGTATTCCTAAAAAAAGTATAGCTGGGCTAGCCATTTTCAGCTTGAAAAAAATTAATATCTGGGCTGGATATCTGGCCTGGGCTAGACGGGCCATAGCCTGCCCAGTTAATACCTGCAGCGATGTTTTTATTGTTGTTCAGAGGAGAAAAATTAATATCTAGGCTAAACATCAAAAAACTCTGCAGTGCTCACACCTCAAAAACACAAATACTGCTCGAGTTGCTTGGTCCCAGCTGTCGGCCGCTTCTTGTGCAATTCTCTCGTTTATTGACTACTGCCTTCTTTCCGGTTTATAGTGCTCAATTCAAAAATCTCACCAATCAAGGTAGATGGCGAGTGGTGGAATACTTTTTGTAGTTTTGCCAAAGCACCTAATTAATGCTCTTGTTATCCTCAAAAAATTATGTTTATCAATGCATTCATTGTAATGCATGCATGCATAAAATACATGCATTGGTCAATTTTCTCTTAATACTTGCATGCAATGATTTAATGCACCTTGGAATCTGAACATGTGATGGAAAACAACCAAATTGAGCCTTATAAAATGGAAAAACTAAAATTTTGAGATAAGCCCTATAAACCGGAAAGGAGGGAGTACATAGGTTGACAATGGTGTGGGACCGTGATGTCAGGAAACCAGGAGGAAGCAAAATAAATTATAGTTATATATATATACATATATATATATATATATAATAAGGAGGCACTTGTGTATGTGAGGCTATGGCCCCGGTGGGTCCCCATTGTCATCCTCTCCAAGTAAAGTCATCTCCTCGCCCGCGCGCGCTTTTCGCCTGAAACAGTCAGCGCCGCCCGCCCCGCTTCCCGGTGCAGGCGATTGCTCCGCCTTCAAACGACACAAGTACCGTCCGTTCGTCCATCTACCGCCCACATTAATGATACACGGTTGCCGAGGTGGCTACTCTGGCTCCACACGTCCGTCCCTCCGGCGCCCACCATTGCTATATAAACTGCTGCGCCGGCCATAGCCGCAGTCATCCGCATCCGTTCCCTTTTGTCCTGTCCACACCACTACTGCCCACCATGGCTTCCTCGCGCTCCAGCGCTCTTCGGGACGGGCGGACCACGGACTACAAGGAGATGGCAGCCATTGTTGCCTACCGGCTGGCCGGCAGGCAGTCGGAGGACAACGACGTCCCAATGGAGAGCTGTGCTGGAGAAGAACGCTGCTTCTACTTAACTGCTGGTGCAGTTGGCTGACTAACATGTGGGCCCAACAGGCCACATGTCAGTTACGCAACTACACCTGCAGTTAAGTCACTAAAGCTTCTGTTCGGCTCAGCGGGACACAGGTGGGTAGCTTCGGTTTAATTATACCTCCAGCGCACCCCTTTTTAGTTGAAGAATGTATGAAATGTAATGAAATCCGGCATGTTTATATGAAATCCGACCGTGTATGAATGAATTTATTTCGATTAGTTCGAATTCCTGTATCACTTGCATTGGATGAACATGCAAAACAATACGTACTAGCATTATTCCCAGGGTGATCACCTCGTTTGCAGCAGTTTCACATGTACTCCCTCCGGTCCTTTCTAGTCTGCATACAAGTTTTGCCTACAGTCAAGTATCTCTACTTTGACCAATCTTATACAAAAAAGTATGCGCTTTCACAATGTGTGAAGTAAAAAGGAACAGAAGGAGTACAAAGAGTTTGAGCAGCTTTTTAGCGTTTTTGTACATTGCAATCAAACACACAGGGCTGGCAATTCATAGAGAACATTCAAAGCAATCGATGATTATGCATCTCAGCGACTCACATGTCGACGCTGCTGACAGCAAAGGGCGTCCCATTCAAAAATATCAAACACATGTCTTGCTAAAATCAATGAGCAAAATTTGACAAGGTTGTCCCATTCCAAAATATCAAATGCCTACGATTGTGGAATGGGCAGGGTTTGCCATCAGTTCGGACATTGACATGGCACCTCGTGCTAAATAAAACAGCGGTTCTTTTTGTGCAGTTCCACCAAAATCAACCAAATTTGCGCGTAGCTTGTATGATTTTGCCCTTATATGTTGCAACGCCTTGAACTTATCGGCACCTCCTTTCTTGTGGTGGAAATGAAGAGATTAGTATAAAGCAAACTGTACTATGAATTGACAGTTTAAACAGGCACCTACATGGTCCATGTAGAGCACACTTTTATAAAAATGGAACTCACCAGAAAGAATCCTAGAACAACATTGTACCCGTGCATCACAGCAAAAAAATGGAGATTTGTCAGTCCGTCTGAGCTGAAGTTAGTTTGGTCATGTGGGGAGTAATGTAACCATCCTTCAACTGCTCCTTCTGATGAGAAGATAGACAGGGCTTCTTCATCCTGGCATAATCGGAACTAGTCACTTCACATACTCCATATTCTTCTTCAGAGGAAGATGATCCTGTTGTGCAAAGACAAGAGGACTACTAAATGCTAGCATCCCTGTTTGCTCGAAAAAAAGGAAAGGAAATATTTAAAACAGCACAGATGAAGCACTTCTCAAGGACAATACCACTTTTTCATGACAGTATCTAAACAGTAGCACAACACCAATAGAGATGACAAAGCTCAATCATATGGATGAAATCAATGGGCGAGTACCAACCTTTGTCAGGAGGCTTATTGTGTAGAGCATACAGATGAAGCACTTCTCCGGAACCATCTGTTGCTATCTACGGTGGTGGCCATGCTTACTATATACTCCTCGATTAGTTTAATGTTTCCAACATCTTCTTGTGCAGTTCCACTAAAATATATGGTATCTTCAAAGAAGATCCCTGTTTGCACAAGTACAGATAATTACGTATTACATTAAGAGTGGCATCAAATCAGTGGCAAAACAATTGCTCGTTCTAGCCATAGCAATAAATTAAAATGCAAAACTATATCATTACTTGTGTCATCACAGTTCCAGTGCTTCATTAGAGCACCGGGAGTTGATTTTTGTTTTTCTTCCACTTGTTCTTCCCCTTCATCACTTGGTTCAATAACAGACAAGCTTTGCCTTCAATGTAAGATTTGGCATGTCAATTAGGGAGAACAAGTATAGTACTCAACTTAATTTTCTGATGAAAGTGGAAAAATACAGGCCAACAGTTGTGAAATATCCTTATCTTACCTCAATGGGATATTACGGTGCACATACAGATTGGAAGTCTTGTCTCCATTTGTGCAGTTCAGTAAAATCAAGCAACATTGTCGTACAAGTAGCACAACATATGAAAGCACACTGCAGAATCATGTGAAAGAAGGCTAGTACTGACCTCTCATGATGCGGAATTCAAACAACTCATCAGAAGAAGATCGAACCAAATTTGCCAACACGGATAGGAAGTAAGATCTCCTCTTGTGAAGTTCCACTAAGATCAAGCAATCAAGCAACGTTGTCGGTGTGACATTTTGGTTGAACTGCACAAAACACTCTTAAAACAAAAGTGTTTTGTGCAGTGCAACAAAAGGTCACAATGGCAACAAGGTGAAGTAGATAACCCTGTTTACACAGAGGTGCAAAGGAAACAATTAGTGGTCAATAACGGTGGATGACACAGAAGCCAACAAAAAGAAGCATATACCTTATCTAAATGGGAAAGAAAGCAAGACAGTAGCATTTCTCACACGGTGGCATTGATTAATATTAACATAGAGATTATATTAACAATAAAATTCGTTAAACATGTAATTTGCTTTTAACTTTGGCATTGCATCAATTTTCCAACGGCATTATTAGAGGGTGTTTGTTTACAGAGACATTTTGGTGTAGGGACTAAAAAAACTCCATGTCAGTCCCATCTAAACCAAACAGGAGGGACTTTTAGGGACTAAAAGTGGGTATTTGGGACTAAAGAAAGAAGACCCCGAGGGAGTTTGTTTTGGGACTTTTTCCAACAGTTGCCCCTGCCATGCATCGTACCTTGCCTCTATTAGTTCATTACTAGGGGTAACATGGTCTTTTAGCATGTCATTTAATAACCTCTAGTCCATGTTTAGTCCCTGGAACCAAGCAGGTAGGGACTAGGGAGTTTTTAACCAAACAGGGCCTTAGATTAACAACAGCTAATGAGTTGCACAGGACAGTGGACGCACCAGCACCATGTGCATCTACCGATGTACTGTGGTCATGCACAGTCTGTTGCAACAAAGAACAAACAACCAAGGAGCATATTTGTGTTGGTCCCAGTTCTGTTATCTTTAGACACCTTTCCCTATGTGAGCGTGGCAAATCTAGTCCTGCTCAAACTCTGCAGCCTTGTCCCCCAAAACAAAAGATCAGTTCGTTACAGATGTGCATACTGCGTTTCTTATTGTTTTCCCTTTTCGACCAATGTAGGTGCTGGATAGCTACTCTATACTAGTACTTTTGTCCCTTCCTTTCCTCTTTGAACCACATCCTAGATTTATGCGATACAACTTTCCCCACTAGTTTCCCCCATTCCTTTCCTCTTTGAACCACGTCCTAGATTCATGCTATATAACTTTCCCCCTTCATTTCCTCTTTGAACCACGTCCTAGATTCATGCCATATACAACTTTTCTCACTCCTTTCCTCTTTGAACCACGTCCTAGATTCATGGTATACATGCAGCTAGAGCAATGCATGTGGAGTAAGTAAATTATACCTTAAGGTTCTTGGGGCGTGGTTCGGTGGGCGACGGGATGACAGCGAAGAAGAAGGGGTCAGAGGCCCTCCCGCGCCGCCGCTGGGTGAAAGTGAACAACTGTGCAGGTAGTGGATTCCCTCCCTTGCCGACGGTGACAGAGTTAAGCCTCCTTCCCTTCCTGGCGGGTGGATCCTGCCGACTCTTTGAGCAGCAGTGAGGGGAGAGAGAGGCCAACGAAGTCTTGTTTAGATCTAGAGAGGGCGAGAGAGTGTGAAGAGAGCAACTACAAGCGCTGACGCTCCAGTGTGTATATATATACTGGAGAGAGAGTGTGAAGCGTGCAAACCCTAGAAAACAAGCGCCGAGGCTACAGCTTATACGTGATGAGGTGATTATACGGTCACTACGAGATTGTATAGCTCCGTATCCATCCATTTTGACCAGTCAAAGAATCCTCCTGGCACAAATTATGCTCAAGTGTAGTTATCGAACCCGAGACCTCAAGTTTGATGAGCGAACAGGCTAACCAGCTACACAACCCTCCCGTTATGCTCAATGAGAGGAAAATAACCTTTTATACATTCCTACATTCGTGTGACAAGCATGCCATGTTTTTTTGTGTGTGTGTGTGGGAGTCATTGGGATTTCAATCATAATCGTGTCATGTGGCTTTGGTGGTAAGACTATCCATAGTGGTGCAGAAATAATGCAGCCTTAGTCACCTTACCTCTCTCCACGTAGTACGTTGGGTCCCACCAGTCAGAGGGTGAAACAAACAAATTAATAAGAAAAATTAAAAGCGCCAACGGTGTATCTTACCTCACACATCTCGCTACTGCTCGGGAACACTGTCCAATTGATCCCTTTGTTCGCTCACGTACTATTTTAAGTGAATCCTTATTATAACATGCACACAATTTTGGGCACTTGTATTCGACTTAAGTCAGTGTGTCGCCGTATCTCGTATACTTACTACTCCCTCCATCTAGGTGTAATAAGTCACGTTAGAAGGTGCAACGGGACCAAGGTGGGTGTGTGTGTGTGTGTGTTTAACAGCATGTGTGTGTTAGAGAGAGCGACAGATCGACCTACTCCTATAGAGAGATGGTGTGTAGTGTACGATTTTAGCCGCGAGAGTTGGTGCATCCTCTCGTTTCCAGGCGTGTCAGGTAGGGACATGCGGACAGCTGCCACGCCCGCTCCTGACCAGCCTGGCCCACCCAAAGCCCCTCCATCGCCCGCGCGCGCTTCCTGCCTGAAACGGTCAGCGCCGCTCCAAAGAATCGGTGCCGCATTCATTCCCGGGCAGAGCGGACACGACCTCTCACTAGTGCAAGAGTGATGGTTGCTTCATCCGTCCAACTTACTGTTGGGTCTATGTGATTTGACGGCTCATTGGTCTTTATTACTGAGGTGGTAGGACTACTGGATGTCCCACGCTTTCGGCGAAAGGAGGTACTACTAGATTACAATTTTCTCCATTCTTACAGCGGAGGAGTGCAAGAGCAGTGAAAACACGCAGGCTCAGTGATTACATGGCCCACCTCACACTATCACCGTGCGACACCTAACTCTTTACATAGTACTCCCTCCGTTCCTAAATATTACTAGATGAGTCCCACGCGTTGCCGTTACAAAATTTTGCATGCAATGTGTGTGAAATGGAGGCCTATCCATATCATATATAGAGGGTCGGGCAATCCATGAGAAGAGAGGGAGGGGTCATAGCTATCGATAGAGTCGAAGAGAGGATCAAGTGGGTGGGTGCGAGATCGATGAAGAGAGCCATCGAAATTGTATGTGTGTGCAAGTCAAAGATATAGGGCGACTAGCCTACCGGAATGTTAGAGGGCACATGTCAAGTTTGTGTGTGGCAGGAAGACATGACTAGAGCGCTCGATGTATCGGTGTGTGTGGGGAGGAGGGGGTGGGGGGAGGGGTAGGCAGAGGCCTAACTATAGAGATAGAACGACTCGTATATGTGTTGAGAAGGAGAGACCCAGCTATGTCTTGAGGGAGATCGGTCGACATCCATACATAACTGAAGGACAGGAAATATGATGGGACAGAGAGAGAGAGGAGAGAGAGAGGAGAGAGAGAGGGAGGGAGAGGGGTAGAGTGTTGGATGGGTGATGGAGTTGCTTCTCGAAGATGGTGGGAGAGGCCTACTAGACAAACTAAGGGTGGAACTGTAATGTTATCAATAAGAGTGGGGATGTGTTTCTGTGTGTGCCTGTGCGTGATAGATCTGTCGGGACGCATCCATGGATGATGAAGGGGAACCATGTGTTTGGTAAGCAAACCTAACTAGATCGGTAGATCAATTGTTGTTTGTCGGAGGAAGGGAGAGACACAACTAATGAGGTAGATCGATCGACGCGTGGGTAAAAATGAGTTATAAGGACCTAGCTAGCTATATGTATAGCGAGAGATCGGTCGGTGTACGTCCATTTGTTAGAGGCAAATAAGGCCCAGCGAGACGGATAGAGAGAGAGAATGGAGCTAGGAGGTGGTGCGAGAGGCCCAGCTACTAGCTAGATAGGGGGAGGAGTGTGCGGTTGTGAGATCGATTAAAAGAGGGGCGAGATTTTACACATGTGTGTGACCATATTAGAGACACGAGGCAAGGACACATAAAGGAGGAGATTGAAGGTGTGTGTGTATGTTGTAGGCATGCATCGCTGGAGAGGTTTATCGATTGGTGTGTGTCGGAAAGGAGTTGTGGAGACTCTGGGAGAACGACCTAAAGAAAAAATGAATGTGCTCGGTGGATAGAATGCCAAGGGAGGGGGAGGGCGAGGAGGGCGTGTGCATGCACGAGAGAAAGTTTGTGGTAGCTACAAAGGTTAGAGGATTGTGTGGGTGTAAGAGACTAACAAAGATCATAATTTGATATGAAAGTGGATTCATATATTTGAATAGGAGATCATACTATTTTAAACATATGCATGCATGAATATAGCGGTGATACACGTGCTATGCACATGTTATACCATAATGTGATAATGCATGGCGTTTGCAACTCACAGCTAAATGCCGAACAATCTAAACCATACTATACATCAAACAATCTCACATTTTATTTGAATTTGTGATAATGTGTGGCATTTGCAGCTTACAACTAAATATCGAACAATCTAAACAATACTATATATCCGACATTCTCACATTTTATTTGAATTTGTGGTAATGTGTGGTGTTTGCAACTCACATCTAAATACTTGTAGGCGTAGGGGGGCGGGGCACCATACATAATGTGATAAACACATTATACATATGAGACATGGTTTAGATTATGAAGATCTAGCTAGAGCTAGAAATGTAATGTGATTTGAAATCCACATAAAGTGGATTCAAAAAATCGAGTACGAGTTCATATAGTACACATAGTTCATATGTAACTTGAGACTAATCATGTGGTGTGCTATGAAGATAATACACAAATGATGGTTTAACTTGACAATAATGATGATTGTAGATCTTATTAAAATAGAGAAACAAATTCAAATGCTTTGACTTCACAACAATCATTACTTTAGATCTTATTCAAATAGAGAAATGAATTCGAATTTAGTTCATATTTAAGCGGTAGTATATACGTTTGGAATGCACTAAAACGTTCATTTCAGTAGTAGGTTGCATGCATTATACACGTAGCGAAATATTTTAATTGAACATAACATGACTTCAAAGTTTTGAATGACATTTGTAGTACGCATTGATTTGGTACAGTACACGTTAGGCTTGTCCGAAAATTTCAACCCGCGCCTTTTTAGCTCAAAATATTTAAGATATATCTTTGTATCATCGTGCTCCCACAACTCCCTCCATCTCAACCCGCGCCTTGCTATCTCGAAATTACAACGCGCGCGAAAACTCCCACCTCCTATGAAATCCCGACACGCGAAATGCCCGTGGTACCCCTGAACCGAAAGAACCGAAAGAACCACCTCACTTTCATAACTTACCCCACATTTCGGACAAGAGCGTCCCTAAGCCATGGTTCCCCACTGCCATCCCATCCGCCCACCCATTCATACACCGAGGCCGCGAAAACCCGTGACAAAGCCCCACACCCTGCTCCGTCTGCCACAAAGCCGGAGCCTCTTCCCCGACGACGTCGTCCACAGCAACACCTCGATGTCCCTCATCCACCGTACCGGATGAGGATCCGTCGTCGATCTCGTCGTCCGGCCGGTTCAGCCACCCCGTCCTCCACCTCCAAGGAGCTGCCCCAACGTTCCCCTCGTCTTTCGGTGCCACCTCCAATCCCACACCGCCGTCTTCACCTGCACCACCGGCAGAGCATCATCATCACCGTTTCCTCGGATGATGTTGCGGCCTAATCGGCGCTACAAAAGAGGTTGTACACTAATCGCCGCAATTTCTTATTGATTCGATCTCACGGTGCTGCTGGTGCTCGGTCCCGAGCCGACACGGCGCGGCTCCATCCACGGCGGCGTCACCGGCCACTTCCTCCACGATGTCGCTCCCTCAGCGGCGACGTCCACATCAGTAGGAGTTGATGCTGCTTTAGCTCTCGCTCGCGCTGCTGCTCTGCTCTTGCTCTCGGTCCCCTGCCTGGTCTGCTCTTGCTATTGCTCTTGCTCGCGCTGCTGCTCTCGCTCTTGCGCTTGCTTGCGATGCTGCTCCGATTTAGCTACACTTCAGTCCACTGAATCGACTTTTGGGTCAGTCGATTTTCAGGGGTGGGAGGGGCTCACCGGGGTGAAGGAAGAACTAGCCGCAGCGGGGAGGGGGCTTGCCAGAGAGGTACCTCACTATGTATCTTAGGGTTCAGGGTGGGGTGGTGGTCCCCGGCGGTGGCGGGGTGGTGGCGTGGGGATCGCCGGAGAAAAAGCTTGGCACAGGGGGGGCCTAGAGGGATGGCCAGGGCGGCGGTGGACCGGCGGTGGTGAGTGTTTTTGGGGCGGGCGGGGCGGCGCACCGCCGGCCGCGGGCGGCGGGGGGCTGCTGTTTGGCCGGTGGTGGGTTGCGGCTTAGGGGGGTGGAGGTTGAAGATGAACTGCAGGCCCTTGATTTCGTATCCAATGGCTGCAAAATTGACTGACCAGAGGAGAAAAAGTCAGTCGACCGACGTGTAGCCTCACCTTGCTAGTGCGTTCAGTTTCGATAGCAAAATTCAGTTTCGACAGCAAAATTCAGTTTCGACAGTTAAGTTTAGTTTCGACAGTTAAGTTCAGTTTCGACAGTTAAATTCAGTTTTGACAGTTAAGTTCAGAGCTGAGCGGCTGATGTATTTTATATCTAGCACTTTGTGGTTATGTATTTTACATCATGTATTGGAGATTCTATTAGAATTCCACTCAGGTTAACATTGTCTCTCTTGTCCTGCTTCAGCCTTGGCGTCGTACAACTCACCGGAGCTGCTCCAACGACAAAACCCTCCATCACAGCAGAGCAGTACCTCGGGCTCCATCTCCAGACGCCTAAGATCTTCTTCCCCTCCTCCGACAGCCAAGTCAGCCGGAGCATCCTCACTCGCCAACCCAATCACGCTGAGATCGACATGGCTTCGCCAAAGAGGTTGTACACTTGTTGCATCTCTTTTTTACTCTACATGTTATATATATTGTCCAGTGAGCACACAGATTTGTTCCTTTAGTGTCTCCTTGAAAGAAAAAACGTAGGAATTTTAATTTTCACTTGTCCTCCTTTTCAAATTCCTATTCATGAAGCACAAGACTAAGAGATAGTAGCATAATAGCATTATAACAGTACATTTTCTTGTGGTTTGACATAATCTCACCATGCTTCTTTGCATCCTGTGATCTTCCAACTGTTGTGAATCAAACACCCAGATTGGCAGAAATCCTGTGTTTTTAAATTCTCTATTTTGCTCGTGCATTCCTATCCTATTCCTATCTATTTCCTATCCTTGCATTGTTGGAATCCTCCAATTCAAACTAGCCCTTACAGAATTACTTCTCTTACAGATAGTTGTCAAAGAAAATCTTGCGTGGTTTCTCCCGCTCCTGTTGCACCGTCGTCCACCCCAGCTCAGCTGCTCCAACGACAGAAGGTTCCAGCATAGTACGGATCCGGCCTCCATACTATCTTTCGCCGCCTCAGATCTTCTTCCCCGCCGCCAGCAGCCATGAAAACTGCATTACCATCATCAACCGAGCAGATGACCTCGGGGACTACACGGGTCCGCAAGAGAGGTCGCACTCTTTTGTGTCTACTTACGTTATGCATCTCTTAATATTACATGCTACTTTATTGTCCTGTTCACCGATTAGACTCTGAGTCAGCTCCAAACTAATGGTCAAACTTGAGTTTTTAAATGGTTGTGGGATACATATCGGGTCCGCAATCAATAGTATCTATCTACTATGTGGTTAATCTCCGATGTCTACTATGAGTTTCATGTTGGGTGGGAAACAAACAGTAAAGAAGCCATTATCTGTATTTTTAACTGAAGCCATTACCTGCCTGCTATTATTGGTTTTGGGTCTATCCACAGGTTGCTACCATCACTCTGGATTTCTGCATGCACTCCTTACATAATCTCACTATGTTTTATTCCTATGCATGACAGTTATTGTAAAGAATGGAACTGAACATGTAGAGCAAAAGAGACGAGCCTTGTGTGGCAATAAAATTTCATGCAGACGTCGCTCCATGGTAGGCGCAAAGGCAGCCCCCCATCCATGCATTTCGGATTGTAATCGAGAGGAAGATACCTGTTCTGAGGGGGATTCAGAAGGAGAAGACAACTCCTATTTACCCCTTGAGGTCTTCGCTCTAACTTGGCATGCTGATGTTGGTTATATCATGCATATGGTGTCTTGCATTTCTTACTTTATACATCAAATATGTCATCTGCTTAGTTTAGACATCCTTTGTGCGAATGCCATCTGTTTAGTTTATTCATCGTTTATGTGAATTATGCAACGCCATCTTGCTTAGCCAGGCATCATATATGTGAATTTTGCAATGCCATCCTGCTTAGCCAGTCATCTTATATGTAAATTATATCAGGCCATCCTTTTTGTTCGTTACATATTACATTTGTCAACAATGTTAGTACATTCAACTGCTCTTCGTGTGCATCGGCCATTTGACACGGTGATGGCAAATTCTGGAGTGAAAACAAGGTCTTGAGAGCAGACTATGCTATCTGACGAAGCGCATATCTCGCTGGTTACGGATAGCTCCTCAGAATTGGATTCAGAGATAGATGACCAGTCCTATCCCCCCTAGGTGTATGCTCTAACTTGGCAGTGTTATGTTGCTCATATCGTGCGTATGGTGTCTCACATTTCTATGTCGTTTGATTAGTTTAGACATGCTTTGTGTGCATGCCACCTGTTCAGTGTCTAATTACCATATATGTGAATTATACATTGCCATCTTGTTGCAAGACATTATATATGTGAATTATGCAATGCTATCTTGTTGCAAAGGCATTATATATGTGAATTATGCAATGCCATGCTGTTTAGCCAATCATCATGTATGTGAATTATATCATGCTATCATTTTTTTGTATTACGTGTTCCATTTGTCGACAACGTTTGTACATTCAACTACTCTTCCTGTGCATCAGCCATTTGAAGCGGTGATGGAAGTATCTGGAGTGAAAACAAGGTATTCAGAGCAGACAATGCTACCTGCTGAAGCAGACATCTTGCTAGTTACAGAGAGCTCCTCAGAGGAGGATTCAGAGACTGATGACCAGTCCTATTTCCCCCTTGAGGTCTATGCTCAAACTTGGCAGGGTTATATTACCCATATCATGCATGTTGTCTTGCATTGCTTAGTTTTTACATCATATATGGATTTCCATCTGCTTACTTGCTTACTATATAAATCATATATTTGAATTATATCATGCCATCATGTTTACATAGTACATACACATCATCTATCTGAATTATGGCATGGCAACCCATTTAATAAAGACATCATATAGTTATATCATCTCATCTTGTTTAGTGTTTACAGTCATCATATTTTGAATTATGGCATTCTATCCGTGAATGTATGTGAATTATGGCATGCCAACCTATTTAATAAACACATTATATAGTTATATCATGTCATCCTGTTTACATAGTCTCATATTTTGAACTATGTCTTTCCATCTTTTTTAGTTAGCCATCATAATGTGAAATTGTGTCATGCTATCCTGTTTAGTTAGCCATCATATATATATGTGAAATTGTGTCATGCTATCCTGTTTGGTTAGACAACATCAATATGAATTATTTCATGCCCTCTTTTATTCCCCACTATCCATTGACCTGTCTATCATACAATATCTATACTTTCAATTACTTTTCTTGTTTATCAGCCATTTGAATTGGAGAGGGTGATGGCAGTATCTAAGGGAGTAACAACACGGTCTTCATAAAAGATAGTGCTACCAGTTGATGCAGATAGAACCACGGTTGTACTTGCCCAAGGACCAGATCCACCACACATAACCCAGATTCTCGCAGATTGTACCCCTACCCAGTTGGACAGAGAACCAGCTACACCCCTTCTAACCCCAACCACGGCAGATAGTAACCCAGTTCCAGTTGAGACAGCACTGTCTCCACCATAGAGCACCCAAACACGAGTAGTTAGTAAGGGAACTACAGTGCCCAAAGCACGAGGACCACCACTCTGAATCCCGACTCAACGCTTAAAGGAGAAGAAGATTTGTTCTCAGGTCAGGTTCTGTAGCTATGGTTCATACTCCTTTGCTCTTGAATTACTGTATTTACTCATACCAACTATTTTCAAATTTGAAGGATGGAATTGAAACTCCAATGGCGCAATAGGTATGTTTTAAACCTATTTCTTTAACTGCTTTGCTGTTGTAATCTGCTCTATGTTGATTTCAGTTTCAGTTGAATAAACAGTTATGTTCTCATGTCATGCACATTACAAGTGTTGTTATTGCTCTATAGTTTCCCACACTTATATTCTATCTATTCTGCTTTGTCTTGAACAAATATTATTTGAACTGTGTCCCTATCTTGATTTGGGAACAAAAACTAGAATGATATAGACCATAAAGTGACCATGGTACATAGATATATGTTTGTTTCATGTTGTTATCCTGTCCACTTTACTACTGAACTCATTTACCAAAATGAGTTTCATATACAACATGGTAAACATGTGATGTGTCTGCTTGTTTCTCTTTTAGAATGCGGACAAAATATTGGAGAACAGTACCGCGTTATCCAATGGTAAAGGAATTAATGCAAATAAGGTTCAAGATAGTGAGACATCCCTGTTAGTCTCCAAGAAAGCTGATAAAAACTATCTTGACGATAGTGAGAGAACCCAAAAGTCATGTCTTGATGTAGTGTTCGAGTTACTGGCCACTACTGCTGGCACAAGCTCTTCGAACTCGCTGCCTGAATTAGTTCGTCTTCTTGAGTCCCAACTTCAAGTTGAAAGACATCGATCAGATGTGCTGCGACAGGAAGCTGAAGGACTGAGGAAGTCCCTGCAGAATTTAGATGCATATTTCCTAGTGCAACAGCAAGCGCTGGAGGATTTAAGCGCCAAACAAGAGAAAGTTAATAAGCTTGCCGAGCATCTTGCCAGCATTATGGGTACCCAGGATATTGTTTCTTGAGATCTTCTGAAGTGGTTTCAGTCCTGGATTTGTTTTGCTGCGGCGTTTATTTGCGCTAGTCGCCAACTTTGACAACCAGTGTATATGATATGCTGCTTTGTTCCCTATATTTGCACTGGTGGCGAACTTTGATGCCCAGTGGATGTAATATGTGTAATAGCCGTGATAGCTTAGCGCAAGTTGCTTGCTTATTTATTTCCTTATTGTCTTGTTTATTTGTTTTCTTGTAGTCAGTGCAGTTCTTTTTCCGCAGTTTGCTAGTGGCCGAAATAACCTAGCGTTAGTTGCTTGCTTATTTATTTCCTTGTTGTCTTGTTTATTTGTTTGCTTATAGTCATTGCAGTTCTTTTTCCGCGGTTTGCTAGTGGCTGCAATAACCTATTTTTTAAAACTAGGCCACAATAACCATGGGCTAATATTTACTGTAGTGACACTAGGCCTCCTACGGGCCGTAGAAACAGTGGGCCTTCTACGGGCCATAAAAACAATGGGCCTTCTACGGGCCGTAGAAACAATGGGCCTTATGCGGGCCGTATCATCAATGAGCCTTATACGGGCCGTATGATCGATTGGCCAAACATGGGCCAAACAGACCGCATTATGGTCGTAAACGGGCTAGAGTGGGAATCGTCCGTTCATGGGCCAACCATAACGGGCCATCATTAATGGGCCGTATTTGATGACGCTATGAAAATGGCCCAACGTATTAACGGACCACAAACGGGCCGACTATAACCACGGGCTGAATTTGGCCCACAAGCAGAAAATGACAGTAATGGGCCGTAAGTAAACAAATGCTGGAAATGAGCCCAAGAATAAATGGGCTCTCAGAAGGCCGAAAGATAACATGGGCTAGAAACGGCCCTATGGAATAACGGTCCGTTAATGGGTGTAAGGTGATACACTGTTCATTACGGGCTAGTTTCACCACGGGCCGTTAATGGGTCTAAAGTGATACACTGTTCATTACGGGCCAGTTTCACCACGGGCCGTTAATAGGCCAACAGTTACAAAGGGCCTCATATGGGCTGGAAGACGTCATGGGCCATACATGGGCCAGAAGTGAAAACGGGCTAGAATCATATTGGATGGCCGAGATAACGCTACTGGGCCTAATTTGGATTGGGCGTAATGGGCCTTGGATTAGCGGGTTGTAAATGGGCTATATGCGAACATGCTGTTAACAGGCTTTCCATGGGCCGGCCTGCCACCTTTTGACCAAGTCAAACGGGCCAGCCTTTTCACAGGAATGGGCCTCTGTTGGGCCGTGCCACGTGTCGATGTATTATAGGCACCTTCTGTTCAATGAGTGGATGACATCTGTCCCAACGATGAGCCGACACGTGTTTCCTCCAGCCAATGATGATTTTACACGTGGAAGATCCCCATTGGTTGGGGCTGTTAATGGGTTATCGAATCCAAAACCCGACCCGATAGGTTAACGGCATTCCGTTACGGTGGATGCCACGTGTCGGTCACCCTTGACGAAAGCACTTCTGTGGCACGCGATTTATCGGCATGGAAGTGGACACTTCCGTGATGATAATTTTGCTAATGTCATGGAACACTTCTACGACAGCACAGGTATGACTATCTTGATTCTGTCATAAAATCGTAATGGATGTACATGCATGACAAAAAACGCGACCTACTGTGACAAACACGTATCATCACGGAAGTGTATTTTTTTGTAGTGTTTAGTCAGGATAACTTGTACTAGTTGTTCCCCTTCAAAATGGCCGTTGTTGGCTCCCTTCCCGCTCAATATTTGGGAATAGCACCAGGGCCCCTATAAATAGAGATAGCCACCACCACAGTAGGGGGGATCTCATCAAGAGACGATCTGATCCCATCTCATCCATAGCAGATCGAATCCATCCCAAGTAGAGCACCGCACCAGCTCAAGAACACCTCTCGTCAGGCTGTTCTTCCTTTGTACTGTTCATGATCAGCCCTAGAGGCAATCCACCACACAACACACTGGATTAGGGTACTACACCACAACGGTGGCCCAAAGCAGTATAAACCTCGTGTCCTTTGTGTTGTTCATCGTGTAGCTTAGATTTGCGATGAGGCTTTGGGGCGTGTATCGATAGGGAGAAGATCTTCACGTGCACCCCAGAGTTCGAACCTTAAGGGTTTTGCCGGAACCCGATTTCCGACATTTGGCGCACCAGGTAGGGGTGCGCCGAAATCGTCTTTCCGCCGACCTGCGTTCCACTGCTTCATCGCATCCATGTCCGGCGACCCGACGGCCGCCTGCCCAAGGTGACCTCAACCCCACACCTCAGGCAGCCCGTGCTCCGCATAATGCTGTGGGGCGCGGGCAACGCGGTCAAGCGCCACCTGCCCTCACTCCGTGGCAAGTGCGATTAGCAGCAAGGGCCTCGAACCACGCCACGGCCACAGCGCCGCACACTCGACGGGAGCAGGCGAACATGAGGGCCGTGCTGACGGTGGCTCGAGAGCTGCTACGGTGCAGGCTGCAAGAAAGCGGCCATGACGTGCTGCTGGAGCGCGTCGCCGAGCTCCTGGACGCCACTGCTTTGGTGGCGCCTCCTTTCTGCGTCCAGCTTCCAGCCCAGGCCTCGGGAGGATCACACGGCGGGCCCATCCACTCCCATGCGCCCTCAGGTGTACCCCAAGGCTTCATCAACACCAGCTCGACCATCAGCGCCGGGCATCAAGCGGCACCAACACCGCCCCTGGTGAGCGAAGACGTGCGCATCGCTGCCTACGGCCCGGGCGGGCCACCGCCCTATCATCCCCAAGACGGCGCGTCGAGCCAAGCTGCGTGGAACGCGGAGCACTACGTCGAAGTCCTCAGGGCGGCGACCATGGAGGCTTACGTGCCCCACATGGTGGATCGGGAATATGCGCTTGAAGAAGACCATGGCTCGTTCCTCGGGCCATGCTGGGAGGAAGAAACGCCAGAAGCCGAGCCTTTTCAGGAGCCTCGAGGAAGCCTCGCCAACCGCGCCAGCGGCAGCAGCTATCAGGTACCGCTAATTCCTCAGGAGCAAGCTTATGCTAACCATGGGTCGCAGGAAGTCCAGGTCACTATAGCGGAAGGCTGCCCCAGCTCGGCAGCCTCCCTTCCGCCAGGAGGGGCACACTGGGGGCTGCAGGAGAGGGGCCACGAGCCAGGCCCCTCCGCTGGGGAGGTGCCGCGAGGCGTGCCCCTGGCGGAGGACCCGTGGTCGTCGGGGGAACCGCTCGCGTCCCCTTTACCCCATTGGCGTCGTCCTTGGTTTTCGGTCACCGTCAATGGCGGTCAAGGGTGGCACAAGGCGGGGCCCTCGTCTGGCGATATGAAGCAAGGCCGGTACCTGTGAAGAAGGCCCGGTGCCTGTGAAGCTCGCCGCCCATGACACTCTCACGTAATAATCAGTTGGGGCTGTACACGCCCCGGAGTCTCCGGAGAGCTGCCCTCGGGCCTCGGGGGCTCCCTCCCATGCCCAGTGGCAGCACTTAGCTCCGCGCTGGTGAGAAGATGTCGAAGACTAGACTAGGTGCCGGACGCGGCCTTTTATTTTTTGCTTCCTTTGGTGTGGTCTAGTTTTCTCGCTTCGGATTTAAGTTGAAGTTGAATTTGTGTTTGCGTATGTGGGGAGGGGCGTCTTGTATTGTTTGCATGATTTCTCGTATTCCGGTTTCTGCCCAAGTTGGAATTCGCCCTAGCTGCCCCCCCCCTCGCGAGCCACTCATGGGCGGGGCTGGGTTTGGCACCCTCGCGCATGTCGTCCTGCGGCCAGCACTCGCTCTCGCGAGGCCCTTAACAAATGCCCAATAGGTCTCTCGAAGGACCCTCGGATAATCACCACAAGCCTACTCAAGGCTCGCTCGGGATAAAGGTAAATCATAGCAACTAACCCATCGCAGGGCCCGTAACATCGTGCAGGGCCCATTCGACGCCGTGCTTAACAACGTGCGGACAGTAATCCTTTTTTACATGAGGGGCTTCCCCTCCCAAAATGCTCTTACAACCTTTAGGGCCACGCCCAAGCTTTTTCTACGCAGGATAAACAGCAAGGGGGTGCAGGATCAATCAGGCATGTCGCTCACCGCATCCTCTTGATCGTCTCTGGAAGCATTGCTGGTGCCACTGTCACTGTCGCTGGCTTCACCAACGTCGTCGTTGGTGCCATCTTTGCCGCCATTCACCACATCACCTTCATCTGCAACAACTACCACCCCGTCATCATCAGAGGTGAAGGCTCGGACCAAGTGCGTCCATGTTGTCCTCCACCCACCGCGCCAGGTCACCTCGAATGGCCACGGGCACCGGAGCAATGACAGCATCGAAGTCAAGGATCCACATCCTGAAGATGGCTGAAGACACAGGAGAACGCACGCGCGAGCAGGCCGCGACTCCTCTCCTCGACAAGTAGGCGAGCCCTCTTAGAGCGATTCTCTAGATGCGTCACCACGTCAGTGAAGAACTGGAGATTGCCGGCGTAGTTGGTCACATGAGGTTCCTCAGCGGTCGTGTCGCAGATGTTGCCCAAGGCTGTGTTGGCCCTTTCCCTGAGCGTTCGGAGCATGGGGCCGTGCATGTGCTCCAGTGTCTGCCACTGGCGAATCTCATGTTCGTTCCGCCACGCAACGGACTCGGCGTCATCGACCCTCCGTTGAAGGAGAAGCAACTCGACGCGGGAGGAGGCCAACTCAGCCTGCGCTGCGGCTAGGGCGGCTGCGGTGGCCTCCGCGTGCTGCGGCGCTTCAGCCAGCTTGGTCCTGAGAGCGGCAGTCCTGCCCGCGGCCTCGGCTTTAATCAGCTCCAACTTCTCGCCGTACTCACGCACAAGACCCGCGCGCACTCCCGCCACGCGGCGGTCGATCTCTTCTTGGATTCGGGCCTCCCGCGCACCAACATCGTCCTCCGCCTGGGTAACCTAGCGCTCCCTCATCTCCAACCGTTCAAGATCGAGGTTGTGCTTGGCGGCCTCCAGCGTCAGCGCTTCCTCGCACCTCCGGAGCTCCTCTTCTTCGACGGGCGTCCCCTTCAGCGACGCAAGGGCAGCTTGGCGCAGCTCCACTTGTTGTTCTAGGGAAGTGCTCCAGGCTTGGAGCGCCCATGCGTGCTTCTGTGTGATCTCACGTCGACGGTCTGCCTCCTAAGCCTCCTCAATGGCTTGGGAGCAGGCCTTTCGCGAGGCCGCGAGAGATGCTTCGGCCTTGGCGTTGTCAAGATCACGGTGATGACGCGCAAGGCTGACGGCCACCTTTAGCTTGTGTCGCTCCTCAACCAGCCGCAAGCCTTCGGCTTTGGGACGCGCGTCCACGTCCACGAGCTCTCCACTGAGCTAGCCCACCACGTCTGTCGCCTTCCGGAGAAACTCTTGACGGATGGCGCTGCGCTCCCACGCACGCTTGAGCACGTCGTCGATATCGTCCTCCACCATCGGCGTTGGCGGAGGGCCCTGAGGAGGTCCGCCCCCTCTCGGCAGTGGGCTGGGGGCTGGCGCCCCCACAATCGCCGGACGGGCCCGTGAGGGACCCAGCCCGGCGCAGATCCATCCCCAGAAGAAGAGCCAAAGATCGACTTCAACCATTCACCGTCCACGATTAGAGGAGGAGCCCGGGGCAAGCTGATCACGTCCCGGGCAAGGTCGCGAAGGAAAGGCGGCGAGGACACGGGCTCGAGGCACCATGCGGGCCAGCTTGCCTCTCCGGACGAATCCGTGGTAGGGGCGGCATGCAAGCTCGGGGTGCTCAAGGCCAGCGATGGAGGAGAGGACTGAGGAGGTGGCTTCTTAGCTGGCTCCATAGGCTTGGCAAGAGGGATCCTGAAGGGCCACAGTCAGCAAAGGGAGCAGCGAATGAGGAATTACAAGGAGGGACTTACTCATCCATGGCAAAGTACTTCCTATGCTTCAGCTGTCGGCAAGGGCGCTCGCTGCCACTCGAGGAATCCTTCCTCTTGCGAAGGGCGTCGAAGTCTATGCAGAACCGACCCAAGCTCTCGACGTGAGGGCCGGCGCGTGGCATGGACGATGAAGCACCAAGGCGGCCTGCCTCAGGGGCGCCAGGTTGGGAGGAGTGAACAGGCGTCACTTCTTGGTGGCTTGCCGAGGCCTCAGAGGCTTCGGCCTCAGGAGTCGCAGGTTGCATCCCCTTGTTAACAACCGCCCCGGGATGGGCTTCGTAAGCTCCGGAGGATGACGCCTCGGGAGCCCTGCGCGACATCAGCATCTCGACACCAGATCCCCCAGCCTCCAGCGATGCTTGCCTCCCTGCACCACCTCCTGAGGAAAGATCGACGTGGGCGATGGGGAGAGGAGCCACGGTGACGGGATTTTCGAGGGGCCCCACGAGGTCAGCTGGGCGCAACCCCCATTCGTCGAAGTGGGGCATCTGCCTCGCGAACTCGGCCCTGCCTGAGAAAAGATACAGGAGGCCGCCCCCGTGCCGGATGTCGCCCGGAAAGGGGTCGCCAGTCAAGACCTTCAGCACCTTCCTCAGCGTTTCACGCGCAAGATCCTTCTCCTGAAGCCTCCATGCGGTCTCGATACCCAGTCAGGGTCCACATCGGTCGAGAGTGGCGCTGGAGAGGAGCGATGCCGCACTGGAGGAACTCTTTCACCACCTGGGGCGCCGACACGCCAAGTGCCCTCAACCTCTCGAATCGGCGCCAGACAAAGGCGAGCTGGGGGCTCGCGAGCTTCTCGTGGCCCCAGCCTAGATTGGGGATAGCATGCAATGTCGGATGCTCGAGCAGGGGGCTGGGCACCCCAACATCCATGTACAGCCACTGCTCCCGGAACCCGCTCATGGAGGGTGGAAGGCCAAAATCAATCCCCGAGGCGGCCGACTCTGGCACAGCCTGGAAGCTCACGCACCTCGAGCAATGCAGTGGGTCGGTCAGGCGCAAGGAGAAGAAGTGGCGCAAGAGTGCAATGGAAGGGGCAATGCCCACCTTGGCTTCGCAGACAAAGGCGAAGACAGCAAGAAGAGTGATGGATTGAGGGTCGAGGTGGATCATATGGATCTGGTAGTGGGAAAGCACTGCATTGAAGAAAGCATAGAAAGGGGGAACCAGGCCAGCCCATAGGGCATTAGTGAAGAATTGAACCTCCGTGACGATCCTGTCGAAGGAGGCATGGGACGCAGGCCAAGCCATCGTCCTTTCGCACTCGTGAAATCTAGAGGCGAGGGGGGAGCAGACCTTGTCCAAGGCTTCTGGGTTGAGTATCAGCGACCGGCCGACGGCGGGCGCGATTGCCGGGGGCGAGCTGGCCGAGGGCGCGGGCTTCTTCCCTTTCTCCCTTTTCGTTGGCGCCATGGCAACCGAAGGGGGGCAGAGCTCAATTCAGATTGGAGGTGGAAACAGAGGCTCAAGGAAGGAAGGGGAACAGGAAGCTCGCGGGCAGCAAGGAGGGAATAACTGTGTAAAGCTTCGTGGCCGCCTAGCCAGGCAGATATTGGGGGAGCGTGGGGAAGCGGTGATGAAGCCATGTACCTAGGATAGGGTCATGGACCTGTCCAAGATACCCTCCCCAAGGACATCTCTAGAAGGAACCACCTTTCAGTCGACCTGGAAGGGTTCCACTCCACGGAATCGAAGACACTCGACCAGGAGATCTAAAGTCACACTACACGCAACGGTCTGTCATTAAGTAGCTTTTATGGTCATCATAGCACTTTATTTGTGGCGTTACCAGTAACACCCGACCTTAATTTACCTTAAACCCTGCATAACTGAGGGCCGGAGGGGTCTGGCGGACTCTATATAAGCCACCCCCCTCCTCAGTGTAAAGGGTTGGCACCCCTGTAACTCATACACACATTATCCAGTCGACTGCCTCCGGGCTCTGAGATGTAGGGCTATTACTTCCTCCCATAAGGGCCTGAACTCGTAAATCTCTTGCGTATACAACTACTCCATAGCTAGGATCTTGCCTCTCCATTCTTACCCCCCTATTCTACTATCAGACTTAGAACCATGACAGTTGGCGCCCACTGTGGGGCAAGTGTCTTAGCGACTTTTTGGAGAAGTTGCGATTTTTCGGATCCCCTTCATCATGGTTTCAGGCGGAGTTTTGGTTGAGGGCCATGAGATCCGTCTCGGCGCGCTCACGTTCATCACCGACGACTCCGCTTGGCTTCAGGAGGCTCCACTTGACATCGACGCGCTCCCTGTCCGCGGGGCGACGCACTTTCGCGCGTGCGTCCGCGGCGTTCTCCTGCGGCAACCATCGACCCAGTATCGGTCGACCCCTGTGTCATCCTCCCTCCAAGTTTCCCACCGGCGCAAGTGCTCTGGTCGGTCGAGGCTTCAGCGGTGGGTGAGGCATGCGGTGGCCCGCCAGTCGGCCACCCCCCAAGTCGCGGCAATTGAGCCCGACGAATCTCTCTACGGCCAGTTCAACCTGTCGACTGGCTCTGCACAGACTACATCCGAGTACGACAGCAGTGATCCAGCGGCGGAGGTTCTGATGGTCAATGGGCCGCGCAGTCCTCCCGGCTTTCCCCGCGCCGACAGAGGCGAAAGCGATCCGGCGCAGGTCCACGAAGAGTATCAACCTGAACCCCTCACTTCGCTGTAGAGGGAAGAACTTCGCCGCCGGAACATTGATGCGCTACACACTCCTATCATTGGAGAAACCCCCGAGGCTCGTGCCTTAGAGGACGCGCGCTTGGCCAACTTGGCTGAGCGCGCTCGACTGGAGAACTTCCAGCGAGCACTCGACGAGCGTGCACGACAACGAGTCCCAGAAACCAGTCGACATCAGCTCTTTCCACCACCGACTTAGGTATATCGAACTCCGATTCAGAATTTAGCAGCTGCAGCCCGTATAGCAAAGTCGATTCAGCCTTCCCAGTCAGAGGCTGGCAGAGGCTTTTTACAGATCAGAGCATTACTCCGGGCAGCAGGAGATCAAAATTCAGCTGTATCACAGTCACGGAATAGGATTCACAGCAAATCCGTCGCTGCAAATACAATCCAGTCGGCCCATAGCCCAAGATCGCCCCCGAGGCGTGAGGGACGTGAGGACCGGCATGATCAGTACAGGAACCGAGAGCAGTATGATCACCGACTCGATCGCGATGGTCTACGTCGAGTGCCCACCCCTCCCCCAAGAGGTGGATCGTACGCGCCTAGACAGCAGGATGACAAACGACTTCACAGTGTTGGGCGAAGGATTCTAGTCAACCCCAGGGAACCAGGCTTTGATGCGAGATCCATTATTGTTCAAGGTTTGGTCGACAGGAACAGAGCTCACCGAGAAGGTCATGACAGAGATGTACCCACCAGCAGCAAAGTACACGTCTCAGGACCAGAGTGTTTCAGCAGAGCCGTCAGGGCCGCAGTGATTCCTCCCAACTTCAGGTTGGCGACTGGAGTCAGTAAGTTCACTGGTGAGTCCAAGCCTGATACTTGGCTTGAGGACTACTGAGTGGCTGTTCAGATTGGCGGCGGCAACGATGAGGTGGCCATGAAACACCTGCCTCTTATGTTGGAGGGTTCGGCCAGAGCATGGTTGAATCAGTTAGCACCCAGCAGCATTTACTCTTGGGAAAATCTTACCCGAGTGTTTGTCAGAACATTTGAAGGAACTTGCAAGCGACCAGCAGGGTTGACAGAGCTGCAATCTTGTGTGCAGAAGTCGAATGAAACTCTGAGGGATTACATGCAGAGATGGATCAGTTGCATCACACGGTAGAGAATGTATCTGATCACTAGGCAGTATGTGCCTTCAAGGAAGGCGTTAAGTACAGAGAGCTAAACCTAAAATTCGGTCGGACCGGAGACATGTCTCTGAGTCGAATGATGGAGATTGCCACCAAGTACGCCAATGGTGAAGAAGAGGATCGACTCCGGAGTGGCAAGCACAAGTCAGCCGCCCATGAAACCGGGGGAGGGAACTCCAGTCGGAAGCAGAAGCGGAAAGCCGAGCCAGCTGCTCCTGGAGAAGCCCTGGCCGTGACTCAAGGAAAGTTTAAAGGGAATCCCGAAGGGTCTTGGAACCCTAAAAAGGTGAAGGACAAGGAAGGAAATGACGTGATGGATTTGTCGTGCCACATCCACACGAAGAAAGATGAGGAGGGCAAATTCATTTATCCGAAACATACCACTCGACAGTGTCGGCTCTTGATCCAGCAATTCTAGGGGAAATAGCCCAAAGATAAGGAAAAGGAGTCGGACAAAGTTGAAGACAAAGAAGATAGTGATGATGGATATCCCCAGGTCAATTCCACCCTGATGATTTTTCCTGATGTTGAAAGCAAAAGTTGATTGAAAGTTATCAACTGAGAGGTGAATATGGTTGCTCCGATGACACCCAGTTATCTGAAATGGTCCCAGACTGCCATCACATTCGACCAGTCCGATCATCCGACACACATAGCCACCCCTGGGAGGCAAGCTTTGGTGGTCGACCCAGTCGTCGAAGGTACTCGACTGACTAAAGTTTTGATGGATGGTGGCAGTGGCCTGAATATACTGTATGCAGAGACGTTGAAAGGGATGGGCATTCCGATGTCCAGACTCAGTACCAGCAACATGAGTTTCCATGGAGTCATTCTTGGAAAGAAGGCTGAGTCACTCGGCCAAATTGCTCTTGATGTGGTTTTCGGTGATTCCAAGAATTACCGCAAAGAAAAGTTGACGTTTGAAGTTGTGGATTTCCAGAGTGCTTATCACGCCATTTTGGGCAGGCTAGCTTATGCACGTTTCATGGCTCGACCATGCTATGTGTACCTCAAAATGAAGATGCCTGATCCCAAAGGTGCGATCACTATTACTGGCAATCGGAAGAAGGTAGAAGAATGCTTTCAGAAAGGCTCATAGATCACCGATGCTCAGATGGCGGTGGTAGAGCTGCAGGAATACCAGAAAACTGGAGATCCGAGTGATTTGTTGCGAGCCAAGAAGCCTGCTAAGGAATCAGCATTTTAGTCGTCCGGTGAGACAAAGCCAATTAACATTCACCCGACCGACCCCAGTGCTGCTCCGACTCATATCTCTACAACACTCGACTCCAAATAGGAAGAAGCGCTCGTCCAGTTCCTCCATGAGAACTGGGACATCTTCGCATGGAAGCCTTATGACATGCCGGGTGTTCCCAGGGGGCTGGCTGAGCACCGTCTACGAGTCAACTCAAAATTGAAACCTGTCAAGGAAAATCTTCGACGGTCCGTCGTCCAGAAAATAAAGGCCATTGGCGAGGAGGTGGCTCGGCTCTTAGCAGCAAAGTTTATCCGAGAGATTTACCACTCCGAGTGGCTCGCCAATGTTGTCATGGTCCCCAAGAAGGACAAGTCACTTCGCATGTGCATTGACTTCAAACATATCAATCGGGCCTGCCCGAAAGATCATTTCCCTCTCCCCCGCATCGACCAAATAGTCGACTCAACTGCGGGATGTAGGCGCCTGTCTTTTTTAGACGCTTATTCCGGTTACCATCAGATCCGTCTGTATGGACCCGTCGAGATCAAAACAGCTTTCATCACTCCATTCGGATGCTTCTGTTATGTCACCATTCCATTCGGCCTCAAGAATGCCGGAGCCACGTTCATGAGGATGATCCAGAAGTGTTTGCTCACTCAAATCAGTCGAAATGTGGAAGCATACATGGATGATATTGTGGTCAAATCACGGAAGGGTTCCGACCTGCTGACTGACCTTGCTGAAACATTTGCCAACCTCCGGAGGTTTGATATCAAGCTTAATCCATCAAAGTGCACATTCGGAGTTCTTGGCGGAAAGTTACTCGGTTTTCTCGTTTCCGAACGAGGAATCGACGCCAACCCAGAAAAAGTTGGTACTATACTCCGAATGAAACGCCCTGTGCATATGCACGATGTCCAGAAGCTTACTGGATGCTTGGCCGCTTTAAGTCGATTCATCTCTCGCCTCGGTGAAAAGGCATTGCCTCTTTACCGATGGATGAAGAAATCAGACAAGTTCGAGTGGAATCCCGAAGCTGATGCAGCGTTTACAGAGCTAAAAGCCCTGCTCTCCACCCAGCCGGTGCTTGCTGCCCCAATCAGCAAAGAGCCTTTGCTGCTTTACATTGCAGCCACAGGACAAGACGTCAGTACAGTACTTACGGTCGAGCGGGAAGAAGAAGGAAAAGCCTTCGAAGTTCAGCTCCCAGTATATTATCTTTCTGATGTTTTGACCCCATCAAAGCAAAGATACCCTCATTATCAGAAGCTTGAATATGGGATTTATATGACCACGAAGAAGGTTGCTCACTACTTCTCTGACCATTCCATTACAGTCATCAGCGACGCTCCATTGTCAGAGATTCTACACAACAGAGATGCAACTGGTCGAGTGGCAAAATGGGCGATTGAACTCCTTCCCTTGGATATCAAGTTTGAGGCAAAGAAAGCCATCAAGTCCCAAGCAATAGCAGACTTCATAGACGAGTGGGTTGAGCAGCAACTGCCGACTCAAGTTCACTCGGAGCACTGGACCATGTTCTTTGATGGTTCTAAGATGCTGAATGGTTCCGGTGCTGGGTAGTGTTGGTTTCCCCCCGAGGAGATAAGCTCAGATATGTGCTCCAGATCCACTTTGATTCCTCCAATAACGAAGCAGAATACGAAGCACTTTTGTATGGGTTGCGTATGGCCATTTCACTCGGCGTCCGTCGCCTAATGGTCTATGGCGACTCAGATTTGGTGGCTAATCAGGTGATGAAGGAGTGGAACGTCAGAAGTCCAGCCATGAATGGTTATTGCAATGCGGTGAGAAAGCTAGAGAAGAGATTCGAGGGGTTAGAGCTTCATCACATACCCCGACTGAAAAAACAAGCGGCTGATGATTTGGCAAAAATAGGTTCCAAGAGAGAAGCCATTCCCAGTAATGTCTTTTTGGAACACATCCACACACCATCAGTTCAAGAGGATCCTTTCACTGAAGAAGCCCCGCAGCCGAAAAGTGTTACGGATCCAACTGAAGTTGAGGTCCCAGCTGTGGTCGACCTGATCATGGAAGTTTTGGTCATCACTCCCGACTGGACAGTGTCGTACATCGCGTATATCATAAGGAAGGAGCTCCCAGAGAATGAAGAAGAGGCTCGACAGATCGTCCGTCGATCCAAGGCCTTTACTGTGATAAAGGGACAGTTATACAGGGAAAGCGCGACTGGAGTCAGCCAGAAATGTATAACACCAGAAGAAGGTTAGATAATTCTTGACGATATCCACTTGGGGACCTGTGGTCATCATGCGTCCTCTAGGACCATTGTGGCTAAAGCACACCGAGCGGGATTTTACTGGCCAAGAGCAAATGAGATGGTGAAGGAGATACTCGACAAGTGTGAAGGATGTCAGTTTTATTCCAATATGTCACACAAACCCGCCTCAGCCTTGAAGACCATTCCACTCGTCTGGCCCTTCGCTGTTTGGGGATTGCATATGGTTGGACCACTGAGAACTGGCAGGAGCGGCTTCACCCATGTACTGGTGGCAGTCGACAAGTTCACTAAGTGGATTGAAGCTAAGCCTATCAAGAATCTTGATGCCGGCATTGCTATCAGCTTCATCAGAGAGTTGATATTCAGATATGGAGTTCTGCACAGCATCATCACTGATAATGGGTCAAACTTCGATTCCGATGAATTCAGAGCCTTTTGCACCTCTCAAGGCACACGAGTCGACTACGCTTCAGTCGCTCACCCCCAGTCGAATGGACAAGCAGAACAAGCAAATGGTCTAATTCTCAAAGGACTGAAACCCCGGTTGATGCGTGATCTCAAGCATGCAGCAGGCGCGTGGGTCGACGAACGTCCATCAGTTCTTTGGGGATTGAGGACCACTCCTAATCGGTCGACTGGGCGAACTCCATTCTTTCTGGTTTATGGAGCTGAAGCAGTTCTGCCGAGTGACCTGCTTCACAACGCACCCCGAGTCGAGCTCTACACTGAAGATGAAGCAGAACAAGCCTGGCAGGACGCAGTTGACCTTCTAGAAGAAGAAAGAGAGAATGCCATGATCCGATCGGCTATCTATCAGCAGGACTTGCATTGATTCCATGCCAGAAACGTGAAGAGTCGAGCCTTCCAAGAAGGAGATTTGGTCCTTGTCGGTGTCAAAACCGGCGGATCTCGGGTTGGGGGTCCCGAACTGTGCGTCTAGGCGGATGGTAACAGGAGACAAGGGACACGATGTTTTTACCCAGGTTGGGGCCCTCTCGATGGAGGTAAAACCCTACTCCTGCTTGATTAATATTGATGATATGGGTAGTACAAGAGTAGATCTACCACGAGATCGGAGAGGCTAAACCCTAGAAGCTAGCCTATGGTATGATTGTTGTTCATCCTACGGACTAAAACCCTCTGGTTTATATAGGCATCGAAGAGGGTTAGGGTTACAAAGAGTCGGTTGCAATGGTAGGAGATCTACGTATCATCATCGCCAAGCTTGCCTTCCACGCCAAGGAAAGTCCCATCCGGACACGGGACGAAGTCTTCAATCTTGTATCTTCATAGTCCAGGAGTCCGGCCAAAGGTGATAGTTCGGCTATCCGGACACCCCCTAATCCAGGACTCCCTCGGTAGCCCCTGAACCAGGCTTCAATGACGATGAGTCCGGCGCGCATATTGTCTTCGGCATTGCAAGGCAGCTTCTTCTACAAATCCTGTGCACCTGTTGAATAGCGTCCAGCTTCTCGTAAATATTGCGCTCCTTGGCTTCCACGCCCAATAATGGCCATCTTCCACGTGTCGAATGAATGCGAAAAGCTAGGGTATTTTTACATTTACCCCCCTAGCTGCGCAAATGAGCTGCCTATAAAGGAGACGAGGATCTAGATCCAAATCACACCATCCTCCCTTCGCGAGCCAGCCTCCCACTCGGGAGCTTAGCTGCGAATCCGTTTCGCCTACATACTTGAAAATCCTACCAAGTGGTGAGCCAGTCTCCCACTCAGGGGCTTAGCTGCAGTCGAGTGCTCGCCTAAGTATTTAAAAATCCTACCGAGTGGAGAGCAAACCTCCCACTCAGGGGCTTAGCTGCAGTCCAGTGCTCGCCTAAGTATTTAAAAATCCTACCGAGTGGTGAGCCAGCCTTCCACTCGGGGGCTTAGCTGCAGTCCAGTGCTCGCCTAAGTATTTAAAAATCATACCGAGTGGTGAGCCAGCCTTCCACTCGGAGGCTTAGGTGCAGTCCTGTACTCGACTAAGTATTTAAAAATCCTAACGAGTGGAGATCAAACCTCCCACTCGGGTGCTTAGCTGCAGTCCAGTGCTCGCCTAAGTAACTTAAAAATCCTACCGAGTGGAGAGCAATCCTCCCACTCGGGGGCTTAGCTGCAGACCAAGTAATCGCCTAAGTATCCGAAAATCCTACCGAGTGGAGAGCAATCCTCCCACTCGGGGGCTTAGCTGCAGTCCAAGTACTCACCTAAGTATCCGAAAATCCTACCGAGTGGAGAGCAAACCTCCCACTCGGGGGCTTAGCTGCAGTCCAAGTACTCGCCCAAGTATCTTAAAAATCCTACCGAGTGGAGAGCCATCCTCCCACTCGGGGGGCTTAGCTGCAGTCCAGTACTCGCCTAAGTATTTAATCCATTCCGATCCGTGAGGACGACGAGGAGCAGGTCGACTGCTACCTTATCCTTTGGAGCTACGCCACAAATACAATGTGCACTCTGCAAGGACGGCGAGGAGCAGGTCAACTGCTACCTTATCCTTCGGAGCTACGCCACAAATACAATGTGCGCTCTGCAAGGACAACGAGGTGCAGGTCGACTGCTACCTTCTCCTTCGGAGCTACGCCACAAATACAATTTGCGCTCTAGAAGGACGACGAGGTGCGGGTCGACTGTTGCCTTCTCCTTCAGAGCTACGCCACAAATACAATGTGCGTTCTGCAAGGACGACGAGGTGCAGGTCGACTATTGCCTTCTCCTTCGGACCTACACCACAAATACAATGTGCGCTCTGCAAGGACGACGAGGTGCAGGTCGACTGTTGCCTTCTCCTTCGGAGCTACGCCACAAATACAATGTGCGCTCTGCAAGGACGACGAGGTGCAGGTCGACTATTGCCTTCTCCTTCGGAGCTATGCCACAAATACAACGTGCGCTCCGTCCTGATCTGCAAGGATGCAGGTCGACTGCAAACTGTGCTCCATCCCTACCTGCAAGAGCGGTGAAGTGCAGGTCGACTGGACTTTCCACCTCAGAACTGCGTCTCAAGCATTAAAGTATATTCCGAGTGAAGAACAAAGTTCGCTTGAAGCCAAATGCAAGCATATTCAACAATAAGCCAAGTTCAGATAACATCCTACAGATTCAGAAGTGCTCAGGCATCAAGCTTGTAAAAGTTTATCGGTTACAAAACCACTCAACATTCCGAGGCAAATTTAAGGCAAGGAATAGAAGTTTTTCTTACTCCTCAGTTGGAGGACTGGAGGGTGCGACAAACTGGTACAGGTCGATTCCGTCAGCAATCCAAGTGGCAGCAGCAATGAAGGTCTCCATGAAAGATTGGAAGTCATGCTTCTTGGTATTGGCCACTTTGATGGACGCCAGCTTGTCCTCTCGCGCATCCTTGCAGTGAACACGGACTAGGGACAGAGCAACGTCAGCACCACACCTGGCAGAAGACTTTTTCCATTCTTGCACTTGACCTGGAACGTCATTCAGTCGAGTCATTAAAGACTCGAGGTCATTTTGAAGCGTCTCTCTTGGCCAGAGTGTCGTGTCGATTCGCGACACCGCAACCTTCAGTCGAGCGAGGTAGTCAACCACGCCAGCAACACGAGACTCCAGTCGGAGCACGTTCATAGCGGCTTCTTCCTTCACAGGAGAGTTAATGGGGTCCAAGCTTGTCTCCTCTCGACTGGTCTCTTCCTCGAAGTTCTGGCAGAATTCTGTAAACGCAATTCGAAGTTAAGCCAACAGTTCTATGATGAGTCGATGATAACAAGTCAGTCGGATAGAAGAGATTACCTTCAAGCATGATGAATAACTTCTTGGTGAGCCCTCCCAGATAAGTCTCCAGATCGTTCTTCTTCCCCGCGAGTTTTCTAGCCTTGTCACTCAGAGCTATCTTGTCATTCTTCAGACGGCTGACCTCCTTGTTGGCCGCGTCGAGAGCAGCTTTCAGATTAGTGTTCTCCTCTTCAAGTTTTCCGACTGAAGCCAGTTTTTCTTCCGCAAGCTTCGTTTAGTCCAAAGCCGCCTTCTGCGCCTCGGCGAGGTCATGGTCCTTCTTCTTCAGAGCCTCCTTCAGTTTATCTGCAAAGTGACAATGAGATCAGAATCAGGAATGGACAGAAAGATAAAGACAGTCGTCAAGATTCTCACCAAACATACCTTTTGCTTCATCTTTCGCCTTCTTAAAGTTCTCCTGAACAAGCTTCAAGTCAAGGTCGAGCTGGATGTGTTTGTTTTCCAATTCAGTGTAAGGAGCCACAAGCTCGCAAGATTTCTGCGAAGGGTCAGTCGACAGACACCAAAGATAGGTTGCTTCCAAGTGACTAAGAGAAAAATCGTAGCATTTCTAAGACTACAGCCGAATCAAAATATTCAACAGTAGTCTCGGGGACTACACCCAGTGGGTGCACTCAGCGTGCCCCCACTGGTTCTATCGACTCGGTCCGATCAGTCGACCAAAAGAGACAAAAAGATTATGATCCTAAACCATAGCTAACTGCCAGCAGTCAGCCACGGTATCGTCATGATCTAAGAAAACAAGTTCTTCAGACCTTAGTCGACTGCCAGCAGTCGACCATGGTCTCGGGAACTACACCCAGTGGGTGCACTCAGCGTGCCCCCACTGGTTCCAAGATTCAATTCGACATGGTCCGACCAGACCGAGTGAAAAAGTTAGAGTGAGGAAATTCAAAGTATAAATACCACAATCGACTGCCAGCAGTCCACCATAGTCTCGGGGACTACACCCAGTGGGTGCACTCAGCGTGCCCCCACCAATCCAAAAATTCAATCGACACACCCAGTGGGTGTATAGAGAAAGTCTTCAGGTAGCATATCCTAACAGAACAAGCGGTGACCAACTAACCTGGACATTGCTCTGAAGAGCTGAGCTAGCATCGTAGGCTGCTTGGCTGGCTTCCCGGATTGCCTTCACCTGCTCCATCATGATCCCTGCCTGGCGTATAGCCTCCTTAGCAGCACCCGCTTGGTCCTCTGGGATGTGTTGTGTGGCGAAAAGGGAAGGCGGGTCAGCAGTCGACGACGAAGGTCGAGCACTCGTCAGTGGCACAGTGAAGGACACAGAAGTCCGAGTGATGTTGCCACCCTCCTGAACCAGTGTCTCAGGCACTGATGCAACCTAAGCGGTCTTGCCAGCCGGCGCCTTTTTATTCCTCCTTGGCCTCAGCGGTGCCTCATCGTCATCATCAGGAAGATCAATGACATGAGGTGGGGCTATAGGAAAGATCCAAAGTTAAAAATGAAAATCCAATCGACCAAAAGCCAAACTACAGAGATCATACCAAGGTTGGAGGTGGCAGCATATTCCATTTCCCGATCTTCGTTCCTGGCTGAGGTCTTGGAGGTAGCAGCACTGCAGATTTCAGAAATCGGTCGGTTAGCCAACGAGTCGACCAAGAGTCTGTCCATGCTAAATGAGAAAACACAAGTTCTGCTGTTACCCGGAAATGGTGGGAATGGCCATTCTCATCTTGGGCTGGGCCTTCTACGGCTTTGATGACGCCGCTCGGGGATGCTTCGGCGCTTTTTCAGTCGGCGCCAGAGAGGTCGTCCGAGGGCATTTCGTCGACTGCCCAACAGGCACAATCGCTTTGCCACGCTCGACCGCGGGGTCGTGGGTGAGCCTTGATCGCCTTTCCGTGCAAGGAGGGTCAACTTCGTCCTCCTCCTCCTCCTCCTCTTCGCTGGAGCCGTCGTCATCTTCATCCCCCTCACCATCAGATTGCCACTCCTCCTGACTTTCACCTCCGCTCGCCTCCTCCTCCTCGGCCTGTTCTTGCGCCCCGTTGGGCATCGAGTACATCTCAGTAGTGGCCTAGAAGACAACAAACAAGACAAAAGTCAGTCAACTGATGTTAAGCAAGCAGAGTGAAGAAAACAGGATCACAGTCGGAGATGCAGAATTGGACCTTGTCTACTTCGTATGATTGGTCGAGTGGAGGAATCCTCCTGGCTCCTCGGGGGTTGTCTTTGTTCCCTGTGATGGCCATCAGCCACCTCTCCAGCGTGGCTTCATCGACCTCCTCCGGGTGGATCCGAGTGGTGTCCTCAGTTCCAGAATACAGCCACATCGGATGGTCTCGGGCTTGAAGCGGCTGGATGCATCGTCGGAGGAAGACCTCCAGGAGGTCCATGTCGGTCACCCCGCCACGGATAAGCTGGACAACATGTTCGACCAGCACCTCAAAATGCGCCTTCTCTTCCGGGATCACCTTCAAAGAGGAAGGCTTCCTCACTTGGTCCATAGAAAAAGGAGGGAGTCCGGTCGACTGCCCTGGCGTCGGCTGGTCTTTGTAGTAAAACCAGGTCGACTGCCATCCACAGACCGAGTCGGGTAAGACCATAGCCGGAAAAGCACTTTTCCCCCTCATCTGAACCCCAAGACCCCCACACATCTGAATCACTTGTGTTCTCTCATCACTCGGATTGGACTTTTTCACCGTCTGGGAGCGACAGGTGAAAATGTGCTTGAAAAGACCCCAATGAGGCCGACAACCCAAGAAATTCTCGCACAAAGACACGAAAGCAGCAAGGTACACGATGGTGTTGGGTGTGAAGTGGTGGAGTTGTGCCCCAAAGAAATTCAGAAATCCCCGAAAGAAAGGGTGAGGCGGCAAAGAAAACCCACGGTCGACATGAGTGGCCAAAAGAACAACCTCACCCTCTTGAGGCTGCGGCTCAGATTCCTTCCCCGGGAGCCGCGCCGACCCATGGGGGATCAGTCCTCCATCGGCCAGGTCGTCAAGATCTTCTTGACGAATCGTCGAGCGGATCAAGTCGCCCTGGATCCAGCCCTGCGGCAGGTCGGCCCTCGATGAAGATCCACCCTGACTGGTCGCCCTTCCCTTCGCCTTCGCCGTCGCCTTCTTCGCCCGCTCCAGGGCTGTCGTCTTCTCCTTCACCATCGTCGCCGGCGAGACGCGCACAGAGCAGCGGCACTGAGACGGAAGCGAATGCGGTAGATAAGTCTGAGGAAGAGAGGAGGAAATGAGAGCGCACTGTTCAAAAACCCCCGTCCGGGGCCTTATATGAGGTAACTTCCGAGTGACTGACTTGTAGGCCCGGACAATCCTGTCAAATCCCGCAACAGTCGCGCGCGCGATACGTGGCGAAAAAGGTGGCGCAGAGATCGAGGCGTCCCTGCCTTATCCCATCCGATTACTGCGGCTTCCTCCGCCCCGTGCTCTTCCCGAAATTCGAATCCCGCTAAATCCGCAGGCTGCAGAGCAAATCATCAGACGGAATATTTCCTCCGCCCTGTCATTCGGAGTTCTCCAAGTAGAGAAATTCACTCAACGGATACAAAGAATGGATCAAGGCGACTGAAAAGGAAGTTGATGCCGTCACCTAAGTTCGTTGATCCAGAACAAGACATACTCATAACACAAAAATGGGTCGGAAGTATGTTCAACTCCTTCCCCAATCAAACCTCGATCCATTCGGGGGCTAATGATGAAGCCATGTACCTAGGGTAGGGTCATGGACCTGTCCAAGATACCCTCCCCAAGGACATCTCTAGAAGGAACCACCTTTCAGTCGACCTGGAAGGGTTCCACTCGACGGAATCGAAGACACTCGACCAGGAGATCTAAAGTCACTCTGCACGCAACAGTCTGTCATTAAGTAGCTTTTATGGTCATCATAGCACTTTATTTGTGGCGTTACCAGTAACGCCCGACCTTAATGTACCTTAAACCCTGCATAACTGAGGGCCGGAGGGGTCTGGCGGACTCTATATAAGCCACCCCCCTCCTCAGTGTAAAGGGTTGGCACCCCTGTAACTCATACACACATTATCCAGTCGACCGCCTCCGGGCTCCGAGACATAGGGCTATTACTTCCTCCAAGAAGGGCCTGAACTCATAAATCTCTTGCGTATACAACTACTCCATAGCTAGTATCTTACCTCTCCATTCTTACCCCCTATTCTACTGTCAGACTTAGAACCACGACAAGCGGAGACGCCCATGTCCAATCAACTGCCACACAGCGACCAAGGCTGCAGGCTGTTGGGGCCCACGGCGCTCCACACTTGCCCTTTGGCTTCACTGCTAAGCCAAGTCCGAGCGCGCCTTGGGCCCGGGGCCTACTGTCAGCGTTCTAGGAACGGGGGTTCCCAGACTTGCCTGCCTGCAGCGTGGCTCGATCAGCGGCCCAGTACGGCCCGTCTATATCAACCCAAGCTCAGGACCCTCGCGAGGGGCCAAGCCTCGTGGGGCGGATGACGCAAGGCTTCCTCAGGGGAGGCCTCACCAGGCAGGCTCGCGAGGAGGCGAAGAGATCAAGGCAGGGAGTACCTCACGAGGTACTCGTGACGCAAGCCATGACGATCGAGACCGGGCGGGGCCAGCCTGTGTAGTGTCCTCGTTTCCTCTTTGGTGCAAAGGGGGCAAGCGCATGCGCGGAGCACCGAGGCATCAAGGAAAGGTTACCATATCGGTGCAACGAGACCAAGACCAGCAGAGCGGCAGGACGGAGGTCACCGTGGAGCCCAAGACAGCGTCATCGCCAAAGCCTTTGGCAGTCGAAGACCAACTTTAGTCAGGATAGCTTGTACTAGTTGTTCCCCTTCAAAATGGCCGTTGTTGGCTCCCTTCCCGCTCAATATTTGGGAAGAGGACCAGGGCCCCTATAAATAGAGATAGCCACCACCACAATATGGGGGATCTCATCAAGAGACGATCTGATCCCATCTCATCCAGAGCAGATCGAATCCATCCCAAGTAGAGCACCACACTAGCTCAAGAACACCTCTCGCGAGGCTGTTCTTCCTCTGTACTATTCATCATCAGCCCCAGATCCACCACACCACAGACTGGATTAGGGTATTACACCACAATGGTGGCCCGAACCAGTATAAACCTCGTGTCCTTTGTGTTGTTCATCATGTAGCTTAGATTCGTGACAAGGTTGTGGGGCGTGGATCGTTAGGGAGAAGATCTTTGCGCGCACCCCAGAGTTCGAACCTTATGGGTTTTGCCGGAACCCGATATCCAACAAGAATGACAAAGGCATCTGGATTAACTTTGATCCTTGGATGTCTCAAGTATAACAGGCAATGATGAGGTTCAAGCCTTCGGGTTGATAGGTAATTGGGCTGTTGCGTCGAAAGGGTGGAGTACTGGTGTCTCTGGATCATTGGTCGCTGAAGCGGGGCAGCAAATTATGACGGTGTTGGATCATCCCTCTTCGAATGACTTGTTGTCTTTGCTGCTTGTTCTGGATGGGTAGTTCTCTCTTTTGTTATGCATATTCCTTGTCATTTGGTCATCCTCGTCTATGTCACTCTTACTATGTAATAGTTGCCTCTATTTAGAATTTCATTATCGTGTGGATCACGAGAGTCTGAGCGCTGCAGATGGGTGCGTTTTGGTGGTGTAGCAAGACTTCTTATGAACTATCATGTCTTGTTGTTTATGTCAGTAGTAGTCACTAGTCAGTGTTTGAATGTTGTATATATCGTTGTTTCAAACTGTTTATTGTCTCGAACTGCTGGTGGGCTAAAGGAGGGCATCACCTGTGACGCCCTCGTTCAATCGTACACTAATCATACACGCAAAATGTGTACGATCAAGATCAAGGACTCACGAGAAGATATCACAACACAACTCTAGACACAAATTGAAATAATACAAGCTTTATATTACAAGCAGGGGCCTCGAGGGCTCGAAATACATAAGCTCGAATACACAAGAGTCAGCGGAAGCCATAATATTTGAGTACAAACATGAGTTAAACAAGTTTGCCTTAAGAAGGCTAGCACAAAAGCAACATCGATCGAAAAGGCAAGGCCTCCTGCCTAGGAGCCTCCTAACTACTCCTGGTTGTCGGCGGCCTCCACGTAGTAGTAGGCACCCTCGGGGTAGTAGTAATCGTCAGTGGGGTCGTCTGGATCCTGGGCTCCACCATCTGGTTTCGACAACCGGAAAGAAGAAAGAAGGGGGGAAGGGGGTAGCAAAGCAACCGTGAGTACTCATCCAAAGTACTCGCAAGCAAGGATCTACACTACATATGCATCAGTATCAATGAAATGGGTTGTACCTGTGGACTGAACTGCAGAATGCCGGGAGAGAAGGGGAAAGCCTAGCCTATCGAAGCCTAGCATCTTCAAGCAGCACCAAACATCTTGCAGCATCAGAAGAGATAAGAGTAGCATAAAGTAAAGTAGTAGTAGTGTTATCAACCTCGGCCAGAGATCCTTTCTCGACTCCCTGCGGGAAAGCAATCCCAGAGCCATACTATACAGTTCTCATCTCCATTTCTCATATCCATTTCTCATCTCAGGTATCCAGTTCTAGTTGTTTCAATCGGGATACAACTCCAAGTGTCCGTTACCGTAGGACAGGCTATCGATAGATGTTTTCTTCCCTGCAGGGGTGCACCAACTTACCCACCACACTCGATTAACTCTGGCCGGACACACTTTCCTGGATCATGCCCGGCCTCGGCCAAACAATACGCCGCAACCCGACCTAGGGTCATGGGCCATCGCCCCGAGAACTCCTGCACGTTCGTGGGCGGCCGGTGAGCAGACCTAGCTACCTCCTTCAAAAAGGTAGGTGCTTACCAGTCCAACCCGGCGCGCGCCGCTCAGTCACTGACGTCTATTAAGCTTCGGCTGATGCATACGACGTAGAACGCCCATACTATGCCAACGTGATGGTTAGTGCTATCAGGCCAGAGGCCCCTCGGATCAAATATCCAAATCGTAGTGGATTAGGAACGCACGGTAACAAGCATAGACTCACAAAAGATGTGACCCCGTTGCCCCGTCTTGAGGACTTGCGGCAAGGGCTAGGAATGCCCGACCACGCCTCGTAATCATCTCAAGGGCACTATCCAGGTCAACCTGTCTCCACATCACTCGTGGGTACCCCTCAACATCGACCCGCCTTTCCATGTAACAGTTGTAAAGTCCAAGTATTCGTGTGTCCAAACATCAAGGGAAAAACCCGAGGAATCACCCCCGGTGAATTCCACTCGATGTAATCATCAAGGTGAACATAAGAGGAACCACCCCCGAGGTTCACACTTGAGGGGTTGCACGACAGAGTCGTATCGGAAGTGGTTAAGGCGGAATCACCCCCGAGACCACGACTGAATAGCTACACTACAGGGTTAGCATCAAAAATGCTGTAGAGGTCTCACCCTCGGCACTCGATAGTAACCCAGTAGTGTCGAGCAACTAAGGGGAAGTGATGTGCAGTGCCGGGGCCTGGTTTTTTATCCCGTTGATCGGGTCTTCGATGATGAAGCAGGGGCAACAAGGACAAGGCGGGGGGTCACTGATGGATCACTAACCAACCTATACTAAGCAGTTTAGGATAAGCAGGTAAGGTAACAATAAGCAGGTTACAAAAGCAGGCTATGCATCAGAATAGGAGCAATCAATTATAGTAGTAAAATCTAATGCAAGCATGAGGGAATGGAATGGGCGATATCAGGATGATCAAAGGGGGGGCTTGCCTGGTTGCTCAGACGAGAAGGAGGATCGTCGGTGACGTAGTCGAACACAGGGGCAGCATCGGCGTCAGTCTCAAAGCCTACCGGAGAGAAGAGGGGGAGGAAACAATAAATATAGAGCAAACAGATGCATGACATGGCAATAAGCAGAGCTAAGGGTGTTCTACGTAGTACTACATGTTGCAGACGGAGGGGGAAAACATCCGGAGGGGTTTTCTGGCGTTTGACATTTTTTGGACGGATGAAAAGAGAGGGGACGGTTGCAGGTTCGCTATGATAGAGATGTATAGCGGACGAACGGACCGCGTATTCGGATACGTCTCGTCGTTCTGAGCAACTTTCATGTACAAAGTATTTTCATCTGACTTACAGATTATTTTATATGATTTTTCAAAGTTTGAAACAATTTCTAAAATTTCAGGTTTATTGTAATTTGTTTTAAAGTGAGTTGACCCAGTCAACTTTGACTTGTCAAAGGGGCAGGGTGCGGCCCACATGTCATAGGTTGTACCTAAACAAATAAATAAAACTAATCTAATTGAATAGGACCCATATGTCATCTACACATAGGCTAATCTAGCCACTAATTAATACTACTAGCTAAACCTGATACAAATAAGGGTTGGCCACTACTGGGCAGCCGGCCACACGCACGGTACACACACAGAACACGCAACACAAATGCTAGAGGTTTACGGCACACACACAGAACACGCAACACAAATGCTAGAGGTTAAAACTGTTCTCTGTTTAACAGAAGATAGCAACTTATGATTTTCATAGAATTTAATCCATGTATCAAGTGGATTTGGTCCAATGAAAACATTTGAGCCTTGTCAAGTGTACTACCTACTCATATTAATTTTACACATATTAACAACTGTTTAACCGCTGATTAGGGGCTGTTTAGGCGCTTACTAGTAGCAGCTACAGTAGAGCAGCGTTGGCAGTGGCGTGGCTCGGGCGCTGCAGGCGTGCGTAGGCGGGGCAACCGCAGCGGCAGGCGAGGCCATACGCGGGCGGGCACGGGGTGCGGCTCAATGGGCGCGGTGAGGCTGGCCGACAGTAGCAGGCACGGCCGCGGGCGAGCAGGCGGCGGCAGGCAGTGCCATCAGGGGTGAGCAGCGAGGACGCAACAGCAGCAAAGCATCAGCAGTAGCCGAGCAAGCGCAAGCGCATCATGGCACCAACATGGCCGAGCTCGGGGACAGCCGCGCCAGGCAGCAGCGAGTGCGGACCGCGTCAGGTGCAGCAAGGCGCACGCGCGGATGGGGATGGCTCCGGCCAGGGCGGGCAACGGCCGGCGAGCAGGCGGCGCAGGCGCAGCCGGTGAGCAAGGGGCCAACACGGCGCGCGGCGACGGCTGCCACGGCAATAGCAGAAGGTTGCAACGAGTGGGGGCGCGGCGTCTAAATCAGAGGAAGAATCAAAGGGGGGTCGAAGGGAATCGTACGAGGTGCCTCACCGGGCCATATAGTTGTGCAAAGGTGAGCTCGGGGAGGTGTCGGGAAGGCGCCGAAGCTGCGGGGGCGACGGATGCGGTCAGTGTCGGGAAAGAAGAGGATGGGTCGGGCACCACGGGGATCTCCAGCTCGAACGGCTCCTCCAAGACGACTTAGCGGAGCTTGGCGCAGCTCCTAGGCACGACGACGGAGCACGCGGCGGTCGGTGGCCGCGGTGGCCGCGCTCGGGGAGGCGGATCAGGAGGAGGAAGGGAGGCCGAGAGGGCGAGGGGGAAGTTGAGGGAAACGAGGGGGAGCGCGAGGCGTCGCGGGGTGAGGTGTGGTCTTATCCCCTCCGACGGGGTTTACGAGGCGGTCAGGCGGCGACGAGCTGGATCCCCATCCCCCGGTCAGTCGAACAGGGGAGGAGGGAGACGACCCGTGGAGGGATTGGGGTCGGTCGGTCTAGTTGGGCTGTTTGGCCCTTTGAGCCAGGTAGCCCAGGGGAAAGGGGCCTTTTCTCGTTCTTATAATTTTAGCTTTTGTTTTTCTTTTAAAAACTTTTCTGTTTCTAATTCTCTTAAACAAAATAGCTTTATAACAAACAAAACTTGAACCTAAATTATTATTATTATTTAGGCTACTACCACAGCTAGTTTAGCAATTAAATGATTTAGTTTAGCATTTTTATAAATTAAAAAGGCATTAAAATATTTGCTTTAACCGCTTATTTAATTAGCTTAGGGCATTAAACTAGTGTTGGTTCACCACCATAATTTGTTATGGATTATTTGCCACAAGATGAACAATTTAGATTTCATGTCTCACAAATATGAATTTTTTACATTAGATTGGATTCGAATTTGAATTGTGATTTGGATCAAGTGAAGATTAGCAACAGTAACATGATGACATGGCACCATTAACAGGGGATTACTGTAGCATGACAATGGGGATGTTACAAATCTCCTCCACTACAAGAAATCTCGTCCCGAGATTTAAGTGGGGAAGTAAAGAGTAACTTCGGGAGAATTGATCCTTATAGGGTTAATTATCTGGTGAACAATTCAGGGAATGAGGAAGAAGTATCTCTTGAGTTGAAACTTAAGAAAACATCGAGAGCAAGATATGAAGGTACAATAGGAAGTTTCAAGCAAATGGACAAACGATTGATACCTGAACAAAGTGTGAGAAGGGGGTTCAGAGCATCGGGAATAGATCATCTCTCGGAGGGTGGCTCGTGACAACACACAAAGCCAAGAGCAAATGATACTTTGGAATAAAGGATATAAAGGAGAGTCAGGTTCCGATCTGTGGAGCTATGATGAGGGTTGATCGAGAGTAGGGAGAACAGTGTTATCTTACCGGTCTCAACAACAAGGTATGCCAGAGGATAGTCGGTCAGTTATGTCGGCGACAGCGTCGGTACCAAGGGCGAGGGACGAAGAGAACCATTTTCCTGCTCGTTAAGACGAGGCGGACCAATAGTCAAAGTTCTCATCCATTGGTGGCTACCAGAATGTCAGCATATATAGTAACAAGGTCTTGCTGACAGAATTGTAGACCGAGGTGTTTACCTAAGCAGAGAATTAACTCTGCTCCGATAAGTTAGATTACGAGAAAGGTTAAACAAACCAACGGAAAGGAAAATGTGATTATTAATTTAATCAGAACAATGGAAAGGAAAATGTGTTTAAACACAAATATCAGGAGTATATCCTTCCCAAGGACAAGCAAAGGATGATATCCATGACAGGATAGTAAGTAGATAACCAACTAGGGGAAAGGGCGGAGAAACTGATGATTTTACCCATACAGTGGTGTTTGGATAGATGATCAAGAAACATTTAGCATTGCGCTTCCAATGTTCTTGTTGATGAACGAAGTACCACAGTTATGCTTCGAGATAGCATTGGCATGGCCATCAGGTAAAGGTCGGACCTTGGGAATACGAATGATCCATCAAGAATTTCTAGAACATCTCATGCAATTTTATCAGGAAAAAGATGAGGATGTGGCCGATGGGTTCAGCGGCAATCCATCGACATGTCAAAAACGATGTAATGCCAAAAGATATGAACAAGTTTGTGTTGGGGGGAATGCAAGAATGTTCACGATGATAACCCAAATCATCGAGGGGCAAGGATGGTATTTCTCATCATGAATTAGATTGATATCCTGGGAGAGCATTAGAATGTTGATGATGATCATGACACCTTTGTCGAGAGATTTCATGAAGATGTAATCGATCGGCGATGACATCAAGTCAAAGGAATGATGAAGATAAAGGTTATTCGAACCACAGGTACGACACAAACTTGAAATCAAGCTTGTTGTTAAAGGCAAAATGATATGATGAGGAATATTGACGTAAGCTTAGCTCATCATGAAAATTGTGCTCCGAGAAGGACTAGGTAGCACAGTTAAAAGTTAACACGATAAAAATATAGCCGATCAGGCTAGGAATGATGTGATGTGTATAAAACTTCCCAGTATCAAGTACTAGGTGTAATGTCAGAAGGTAAATCCGAGTAGAGGTTGGACGGGGCAAATGATTTGCAGAGTATAAGTATTTTAACTTATCTGGTAAATGGAATCAAGGAGGAAATATGGTCGGAGCCACGATTGCAAAGGATCAATTCATAGATACAAGATGAGCTTGTACCAAAGAAATAATTATTTTTACAAGCAGCTTCCATGATAAATTCTACATCGGGTCCATGGGCATGAACACAAAGGTTGAAGGTCGACTCCCACTTCTTCAATGCATAACCTTTCATTCACTTCTCATTTTCGAAGAAATTGTAGTGCTGAAAATTTATCTAGTGAAGTACCAGAAGAGTAAGACTCATGAGAACTCTCAGGTTCACACGGATTAGGGATGGCATAGGTTCAACCCATAGGGGCATCTTAGAAACATATACCACAAACTCCAAGAGTAAATAACACAAGCTCGGAAGGTAGAGCGTGTTGACAAAAGCAGAGGATACAAATTGTCAAAGACATTATGTATCATGGGAATAACTCACAAGAATTTCGAATGTGAAGGATACTATCGGATAATAACCCAGCAATGGGCCTGCCGGTCCAAAATGGAGCTGATGTGAGTATCGGTACTCAATCAGAGGAAGAAAGAATGCAAAGGCATCGGATTATAGAACATCTGAATAATTCGATGCTTAAATAACAAAGGAATTATGATTTCCAAAACGAAGGATCAGAAGCAGATGTTGTGATCAAGGATGGATAAGTAGAATAGACCTAGGGGCACAATCAATGAAAAATAGATTGGTCGAGAACCAGCTCATGTTCAAAATGACGTCTGAGCGAGAAAGATAATTTAGAAGGATCAACTGATGATTGCGTGCTTTGACACACATGTTGAATCGATAGGATCAAAATGATGGTGTCAAAGGATACTAATGAATATTGCTACACATATGGAAAGCATCCATAATGCAATCAGACAAGTATTTGCAGAGCAATAGTTTGAAGAGGATTCTAGGAATATCGGATAGTATTTACAAGTATTTTGAAAATCATATGAACAACTGGTGATGAGTGGACCCCGGTTAATGAATTGTCCTTAGTGCAAAAAGAAGCTGCAAAGCAGAAGGCACAAGGATTCTCGGAACAACGGAGAGTGCTAGGGGTATCTTGTAACAACATGAGGAACTGGGGATGAAGGTACAAGCGGCAAGGAGGTTATTCACGAGGATTACCGGTGGTCAGGAACTGTAAGGCAGTGGGCACAGAGTCTCGAAAACATCAAGGAGTATCCGCAGAATCTTCTGGCGAAGCAGGCGATCATCGGTAATGTCGGGGCTCTCCGGGAGGAAGTGGGTACGAGAACCTAATATTAGAGTTAGTAAAATGTTTAACTTGAATAGAAGAGAGATCAGAATCGCAGAGTATAGACGAGGAATAAAAGATCCTAGTACCACCCATCAGCGACATGGGCCCATAAGCCACACAGCCAAGTTAGTAAAACAGTTTTGGATGACTAGACTCAACTTCGGCCAAGGAGCTGGAAGGGGGGCTACCTAAAGGCAGTCAGCTCTGATACCAACTTGTGACTCCCTCGATTCAATTGTACACTAATCATACACGCAAATGTGTATGATCAAGATCAAGGACTCACGGGAAGATATCACAACACAACTCTAGACACAAATTGAAATAATACAAGCTTTATATTACAAGCCAGGGGCCTCGAGGGCTCGAAATACATAAGCTTGAATACACAAGAGTCAGCGGAAGCCATAATATCTGAGTACAGACATGAGTTAAACAAGTTTGCCTTAAGAAGGCTAGCACAAAAGCAACATCGATCGAAAAGGCAAGGCCTCCTGCCTGGGAGCCTCCTAACTACTCCTGGTCGTCGGCGGCCTCCATGTAGTAGTAGGCACCCTCGGGGTAGTAGTAGTCGTCAGTGGGGTCGTCTGGATCCTGGGCTCCACCATCTGGTTGTGACAACCGGAAAGAAGAAAGAAGGGGGGAAGGGGGTATCAAAGCAACCGTGAGTACTCATCCAAAGTACTCGCAAGCAAGGATCTACACTACATATGCATCAGTATCAATGGAATGGGATGTATCTGTGGACTGAACTGCAGAATGCCAAAAGTGAAGGGGAAAGCCTAGCCTATCGAAGACTAGCATCTTCAAGCAGCACCAAACATCTTGCAGCATCAGAAGAGAGATAAGAGTAGCATAAAGTAAAGTAGTAGTAGTGTTATCAACCTCGGCCAGAGATCCTTTCTCGACTCCCTGCGAGAAAGCAATCCCAGAGCCATACTATCCAGTTCTCATCTCCATTTCTCATCTCAGGTATCCAGTTCTAGTTGTATTGATCGGGATACAAGTCCAAGTGTCCGTTACCGTAGGACAGGCTACCGATAGATGTTTTCTTCCCTGCAGGGGTGCACCAACTTACCCACCATGCTCGATTAACTCCGTCCGGACACACTTTCTTGGGTCATGCCCGGCCTCAGCCAAACAGTACGCCGCAACCTGACCTAGGCTTAATAGAGAGGTCAGCACGCCGAACTAAACCTATGCCCCTAGGGGTCATGGGCCATCGCCCCGGGAACTCCTGCATGTTGCGTGGGCGGCCGGTGAGCAGACCTCGCTACCTCCTTCAAAAAGGCAGGTGCTTACCAGTCCAACCCGGCGTGCGCCGCTTAGTCGCTGACGTCTATTAAGCTTCGGCTGATGCATACGATGTAGAACGCCCATACTATGCCCACATGATGGTTAGTGCTATAGGGCCAGAGGCCCCTCGAATCAAATATCCAAATCGTAGTGGATTAGGAACGCGTGGTAACAAGCAGAGACTCATGAGAGATGTGACCCTGTTGCCCCATCTCGAGGACTTGCGGCAAGGGCTAGGAATGCCTGTCCACGCCTCGTAATTATCTCGCGGGCACCATCCAGGTCAACCCGTCTCCACATCACTCGCGGGTACCCCTCAGGGTCGACCCGCCTTTCGAAGTAACAGTTGTAAAGTCCAAGTATCCATGTGTCCAAACATCAAGGGGAAAACCCGAGAATCAGCCCCGGTGAATTCCACTCGATGTAATCATCATGGTGAACGTAAGAGGAACCACCCCCGAGGTTCCCGCTTGAGGGGTTGCACGACAGAATCGTATCGGAAGTGGTTAAGGCGGAATCACCCTCGATGACCACGACCGAATATATACACTACAGGGTTAACATCAGAAGTGTTGTAGAGGTCTCACCCTCGGCACTCGATAGTAACCCAGTAGTGTAAAGCAACTAAGGGGAAGTGATGTGCGGTGCCGGGGCCTAGTCTTCGATCCCGTTGATCGTGTCTTCGATGATGAAGCAGGGGCAACAAGGACAAGGTGGGGGTCAGTGATGGATCACTAACCAACCTATACTAAGAAGTTTAGGATAAGCAGGTAAGGTAACAATAAGCAGGTTACAAAAGCAGGCAATGCATCACAATAGGAGCAATCAATTACAATAGGAAAATCTAATGCAAGCATGAGGGAATGGAATGGGCAATATCGGGATGATCAAAGGGGGGGCTTGCCTGGTTGCTCAGACGAGAAGGAGGATCATTTGTGACGTAGTCGAACACAGGGGCAGCATTGGCGTCAGTCTCAAAGTCTACCGGAGAGAAGAGGGGGAGGAAACAGTAAATACAAAGCAAACAGATGCATGACATGGCAATAAGCAGAGCTAAGGGTGTTCTACGTAGCACTACACATTGCAGACGGAGGGGGAAAACATCCGGAGGGGTTTTCCGGTGTTTGACATTTTTCGGACAGATGAAAAGAGAGGGGACGGTTGTAGGTTCGCTATGATAGAGACGTATGGCGGACGAACGGACCGTGTATTCGGATATGTCTCGTCGTTCTGAGCAACTTTCATGTAAAAGTATTTTCATCCGTATTTTCTATGCTTTTTTAAAGGTTAAAAAATTTTCTAAAATTTCCGGTTTATTGTAATTTGTTTAAAACCGAGTTGACCCAGTCAACTTTGACTTGTCAAAGGGTCAGGGTGTGGCCCACATGTCATAGGTTATACCTAAACAAATAAATAAAACTAATCTAATTGAATAGGACCCACATGTCATCTACACATAGGCTAATCTAGCCACTAATTAATACTACTAGCTAAACCTGGTACTAATAAGGGTTGGCCACTACTGGGCAGAACCCAGCCGGCCACACGCACGACACACACACAGAACACGTGACACAAATGCTAGAGGTTAAAACTGTTCTCTATTTAACAGAAGATAGCAACTTACAATTTTCATAGGATTTAATCCATGTATCCAGTGGATTTTTGGTCCAATGGAAACATTTGAGCCCTGTCAAGTGTACTACCTACTCATATTAATTTTACACATATTAACAACTGTTTAACCGCTGATTAGGGGTTGTTTAGGCGCTTAGTCAATATAGAAATTGAAAAGCTAACTAGTAGCACCTACAGTAGAGCAGCGTTGGGCAGTGGCGTAGCTCGGGCACTGCAGGCGTGCGTAGGCGAGGCAGCCGCAGTGGCAGGCAAGGCCATACGCGGGCGGGCGCGGGTGCGGCTCAGTGGGCGCGGTGAGGCTGGCCGACAGCAGCAGGCACGGTTGCGGGTGAGCAGGCGGCGGTACGGAGTGCCATCAGGGGCGAGCAGCGAGGACGCAATAGCAGCAAAGCATCAGCAGCAGTCGAGCAAGCGCAAGTGCATCACGGCGCCAACATGGCCGAGCTCGGGGACGGCCGCGCCATGCAACAGCGGGTGATGTAGTCATGTACCTAGGGTAGGGTCATGGACCTGTCCAAGGTACCCTTCCCAAGGACATCTTTAGAAGAAACTCCCTTCTAGTCGACGTGGAAGGATTCCACTCGACGGATTCGAAGACACTCGACCATGAAGATTCACTCGACCACCAGGAGTTCAAGAACCACTCTGTATCCAAAAGGTCTGTAATTAAGTAGTCTTTATGGCCATGATGACACTTTATGTAAGGCGTTACCAGTAACGCCAGGACTTAATGTACTTTAAACCCTCCGCTACGTGGGCTGGCTGGGTCCTGGCAGACACTATATAAGCCACCCCCCCTCCACTGGCAGAAGGGTTCGCACCCTTGTAACTCATACGCACATAATCCAGTCGACCGCCTCCGGGCTCCGAGACGTAGGGCTGTTACTTCCTCTGAGAAGGTCCTGAACTTGTAAATCCCTTGCGTATACAACTACTACATAGTTAGGATCTTGCCTCTCCATACCTACCCCCCCTTTCTACTGTCAGTCTTAGTACCACGACAGTTGGCGCCCACCGTGGGGCTGGTGTCTTAGCGACTTATTGGAGAAGTTGCAATTATTCCGATCGCCTTCATCATGGTTTCTGGCGGAGTTCTGGTCGAGGGCCGCGAGATCCGTCTCGGCGCGCTCACGTTCATCGCCGACGACTCCGCTTGGCTCCAGGAGGCTCCACTCGACATCGACGCGCTTCCCGTTCGCGGGGCGACGCACTTTCGTGCATGTGTCCGCGACGTCCTGCTGCGGCAACCGTCGGCTCCGTATCGGTCGACTCCTGTGTCGTCCACCCTCCCTCCCTCCCTGTCTCCCGCCAGCGCAAGCGCTCTGGTCGGTCGAGGCTTCAGCGGTGGGTTAGACACGCAATGGCTGGCCAATCGGCCACCACCCAAGTCGCGGCGATCGAGCCCGACGAATCTCTCTACGGCATGTTCGATCTATCGACTGGCTCCGTAGAGACTGCATCCGAGTGCGACAGCAGTGATCCAGCGGCGGAGGTCCTGATGGTCAATGGGCCTCGTAGTCCTCCCGGCTTCCCTCGCACTGACGGAGCGAACGGCGGAGGCGACCCCACTCAGGTCCACGAGGAATATCAACCCGAGCCACTCACTTCTCTGCAAAGGGAAGATCTTCACCGCCGGAATATGGATGCTCTGCATACTCCCATCATAGGAGAAACCCCCGAGGCTCGCGCCTTGGAGGATGCGTGTTTGGCCAACTTGGCTGAGTGCACTCGACTAGAGAACCTCCAGCGAGCACAAGACGAGTGCACGCGGCAACGAGTACCAGACTCCAGTCGACGTCAGCTCTTTCCGCCGCCGACCCAGGTATATCGAACCCCAATTCAGAATCTAGCGGCTGCAGCCCGCATAGCGGAGTCGATTCAGCCCTCTTAGTCAGAGGCTGGCAAAGGCTTGATGCAGATCAGAGATTTGCTCCGAGCAGTAGGAGATCAGAATTCAGCTGTATCACAGTCACGTAATAGGATTCACAGTCGATCCATCGCTGCGAATATAGTCCAGTCGGCTCATAGCCCAAGATCGCCTCCACGGCGTGAGGGACGTGGGGGTCGACGTGATCAGTATGATGACCGATTCGATCGCGATGATCGGCGTTGAGTGCCCACTCCTCCCCCAAGGGGTGGGTCTTACGCCCCTCGGCAGCAAGATGACAGGCATCAACAGAATGTTGGGCGGAGAGCTCCGGTCGACCCCAGGGAACCAGGCTTTGAGGCGAGATCCATTATCGTGCAAGGTTTGGTCGACCGGAACAGAGCTCATCGAGAAGGCCACGACAGAGATGTGCCCACCAGCAGCCGAGTTCATGTTTCAGGACCGGAATGTTTCAGCAGAGCCATCAGAGCCGCGGTGATCCCTCCCAACTTTAGGTTGGCGAATGGGGTGAGTAAGTTCACTGGTGAGTCCAAGCCCGATACTTGGCTTGAGGACTACTGAGTGGCTGTGCAGATTGGCGGTGGCAATGATGAGGTGGCTATGAAACACCTACCACTCATGTTGGAGAGTTCGGCCAGGGCCTGGTTGAATCAGTTGGCTCCTAGCAACATTTACACTTGGGAATATCTTGCCCGAGTGTTCGTCAGGACGTTTGAGGGAACTTGCAAGCGACCAGCAGGACTGACAAAGCTGCAGGTTTGTGTGCAAAAGTCGAATGAGACCCTGAGAGATTACATCCAGAGATGGATCACATTGCATCATACGGTGGAGAACGTATCTGATCATCAAGCAGTCTGTGCCTTCAAGGAAGGTGTTAAGAACAGAGAGTTAAGTTTGAAGTTTGGTCGGACCGGAGATATGACCCTGAGTCGAATGATGGAGTTTGCCACCAAATACACCAATGGCGAAGAATAGGATCGACTCCGGAGTGGCAAGTACAAGCCGAGTCAGTCGGAAAAAGGAAACTCCAGTCGGAAGTAGAAGCGGAAAGCCAAGCCAGCTGCTCCTGGAGAGGCCCTGGCCGTGACTCAGGGCAAGTTCAAAGGGAAGCCCAAAGGATCCTGGAACCCCAAGAAGGTGAAGGACAAGGAAGGAAACGACATGATGGATCTGCCATCTCACATCCACACGAAGAAAGACGAAGAGGGTAACTTCATTTACCCGAAACATACCACTCGCCAGTGCCGGCTCTTAATCCAGCAGTTTCAAGGAAAGCAACCCAAGGATAAGGAGAAGGAGTCAGACAAGGCTGTGGACAAAGAAGACAGTGATGAAGGGTACCCCCATGTCAATTCCACCCTGATGATTTTTGCTAATGTGGAGAGCAAAAGTCGATTGAAAGTTATCAACCGTGAGGTGAATATGGTCGCTCCGGCGACACCAAGCTATCTGAAATGTTCTCAGACTGCCATTACATTCGACCAGTCTGATCATCTGACGCACATAGCCACCCCTGGGAGGCAAGCTCTGGTGGTCGACCCAGTCGTCGAAGGCACTCGACTGACTAAGGTTCTGATGGATGGTGGCAGTGGACTGAATATATTATGTGCGGAGACGCTAAAGGGAATGGGCATTCCGATGTCCAGACTCAGTTCCAGTAACATGAGTTTCCATGGAGTCATTCCTGGAAAGAAGGCTGAGTTACTCGGCCAAATAGCTCTAGATGTGGTTTTCGGTGATTCGAAGCATTTTTGCAAAGAGAAGCTAACATTTGAAGTCGTGGATTTCCAGAGTGCTTATCACGCTATTTTGGGCAGGCCAGCTTATGCACGGTTCATGGCTCGACCATGTTACATATACCTCAAACTAAAGATGCCTGGCCCCAAGGGTGTGATCACCATCACTGGCTGTCGGTGTCAAAACCGGCGGATCTCGGGTAGGGGGTCCCGAACTGTGCGTCTAGGCGAATGGTAACAAGAGACAAGGGACACGATGTTTTTACCCAGGTTCGGGCCCTCTCGATGGAGGTAAAACCCTACTCCTGCTTGATTGATATTGATGATATGGGTAGTACAAGAGTGGATCTACCACGAGATCAAGGAGGCTAAACCCTAGAAGCTAGCCTATGGTATGATTGTTGTAATGGTTGTTGTCCTACGGACTAAAACCCTCCGGTTTATATAGACACCGGAGAGGGCTAGGGTTACACAGAGTCGGTTACAATGGTAGGAGATCTAGATATCCGTATCGCCAAGCTTGCCTTCCACGCCAAGGAAAGTCCCATCCGGACACGGGATGGAGTCTTCAATCTTGTATCTTCGTAGTCTTGGAGTCCGGCGGACGATGATAGTCCGGCTGTCCGGACACCCCCTAGTCCAGGACTCCCTCACTGGCAATCGGAAAAAGGCAGAAGAGTGCTTTCAGAAGGGCTCAAAGATTGCCGATGCTCAGATAACAGTGCTGGAGCTGGAAGAGTATCAGAAAAATGCAGATCCGAGTGATTTATTGCGGGCCAAGAAGCCCGCCATAGAGTCAGCGTTCTAGTCGTCCGGTGAGACGAAACCCATTCACATTCACCCGACCGACCCCAGTGCTGCTCCGACTCATATTTCCACAACACTCAACTCTAAATAGGAAGAAGCGCTCACCCAGTTCCTCCGTGAGAACTGGGACATCTTCGCATGGAAGCCTGCTGACATGCCGGGTGTTCCCAGGGGGCTGGTTGAGCATCGTTTACGAGTCGACCCAAAAGCAAAACATGTCAAAGAACATCTTCGACGGTCCGCCGTCCAGAAGAGAAAGGCCATTGGTGAGGAGGTGGCTCGGCTCCTGGCAGCAGAGTTTATCCGAGAGGTTTACCACTCTGAGTGGCTCGCCAATGTTGTCATGGTCCCCAAGAAGGACAATTCACTTCGCATGTGCATCGATTTCAAACATAACAATCGGGCCTGCCCGAAAGATCATTGTCCTCTCCCACGCATCGACCAAATTGTCGACTCGACTGCGGGATGTGAGAGGTTGTCTTTTTTAGACGCCTATTCAGGGTACCATCAGATCCGTCTGTATGGTCCCGACGAGATCAAAACAGCTTTCATCACTCCATTCGGGTGCTTCTGCTATGTCACCATGCCATTCGGCCTCAAGAATGCCGGAGCCACGTTTATGAGGATGATTCAGAAGTGTTTACTCACTCAAATCAGTCAGAACGTGGAAGCGTACATGGATGATATTGTGGTCAAATCACGGAAGGGTTCCGACCTGTTGACTGACCTCGTTGAAACATTTGCCAATCTCAGGAGGTATGATATCAAGCTCAATCCATCAAAGTGCATATTCGGAGTTCCTGGTGGAAAGTTACTCGGTTTTCTCGTTTCCGAACGAGGAATCGACGCTAACCCAGAAAAAGTTGGCACTATACTCCGGATGAAATGCCATGTGCGTGTGCATGATGTCCAGAAGCTTACTGGATGCTTGGCCGCATTAAGTCGATTCATCACTCGCCTCGGTGAAAAGGCATTGCCTCTTTATCGACTGATGAAGAAGTCAGACAAGTTCGAGTGGACTCCAGAAGCTGATGCAGCATTTGCCGAGCTAAAAGCTCTGCTATCCACCCAGCCGGTGCTTGCTGCTCCAATCAGCAAAGAGCCTCTGTTGCTTTACATTGCAGCCACAGGACAAGTCGTCAGTACAGTACTTACGATCGAGCGGGAAGAAGAAAGGAAAGCCTTCAAAGTTCAGCGCCCAGTGTATTATCTTTCTGAAGTATTGACCCCATCGAAGCAAAGATACCCTCATTATTAGAAGCTCGTATACGGGATCTACATGACCACGAAGAAGGTTGCTCATTATTTCTATGATCATTCCATTATAGTCGTCAGCGACGCCCCACTATCAGAGATTCTGCACAACAGAGATGCAACCGGTCGAGTGGCAAAATGGGCGATTGAACTCCTTCCCCTTGATATCAAGTTTGAGGGAAAGAAAGCCATTAAGTCCCAAGTAGTAGCAGATTTCCTTGCCGAGTGGATTGAACAACAGCAGCCGACTCAAGTTCACTTGGAGCACTGGACCATGTTCTCTGATGGCTCTAAGATGTTAAATGGTTCCGGTGCTGGGGTAGTATAGGTTTCCCCCCGAGGAGATAAGCTCAGATATGTGCTCCAGATCCACTTTGATTCCTCCAATAATGAAGCAGAATACGAGGCACTTTTGTATGGGTTGCGCATGGCCATTTCACTCGGCGTCCGTCGCCTTATGGTTTATGGCGACTCGGATTTGGTGGTTAATCAGGTGATGAAGGAGTGGGACGTTAGAAACCCAGCCATGACTGGATATTGCAATGCAGTGAGAAAGCTTGAAAAGAAATTTGAAGGGTTAGAGCTCCATCATATACCTTGACTGAAGAATCAAGCGGCTGATGATTTGGCGAAGATAGGTTCCAAGAGAGAAGCCATTCCCAGTGACGTGTTCTTGGAGCATATCCATACTCCATCAGTTAAAGAAGATCCTTTTACCGAAGAAGCTCCGCAGCCTAAAAGTGTCACAGATCCGACTGAAGTTGAAGTTCCAGCAGTGGTCGACCTGATCATGGAAGCATTAGTGATCACTCCCGATTGGACAGTGACGTACATCACGTATATCTTAAGGAAAGAGCTCCCAGAGGATGAAGAAGAGGCTCGACAGATCGTCCGCCGATCTAAGGCCTTTACTATGATAAGGGGACAGTTGTACAGAGAAAGCGCGACTGGAGTTGGTCAGAAATGTATAATGCCAGAAGAAGGTCGGATAATCCTTGACGATATCCACTCGGGGACCTGTGGCCATCATGCGTCCTCTCGGACCATTGTGGCCAAAGCATACCGAGCGGGATTTTACTGGCCAAGAGCGAATGAAATGGCAAAGGAGATAGTCGATAAGTGTGAAGGATGTCAATTTTACTCCAATATGTCACACAAGACCGCCTCAACCTTGAAGACCATTCCACTCGTCTGGCCTTTCGCTGTATGGGGATTGGATATGGTTGGACCACTGAGAACAAGCAGAAGCGGCTTCACCCATGTGCTGGTAGCAGTCGATAAATTCACCAAGTGGATTGAGGCTAAACCCATCAAGAATCTTGATGCCGGCACTGCCGTCAGCTTTATCAAGGAGTTGATATTCAGATATGGAGTTCCACACAGCATCATCACCGACAATGGGTCAAACTTCGATTCCGAGGAATTCAGAGCCTTTTGCACATCTCAGGGCACACGAGTCGACTATGCTTCTGTCGCTCACCCTCAGTCGAATGGACATGCAGAACGAGCAAATGGCTTAATTCTTAAAGGGTTGAAACCCCAATTGATGCGCGATCTCAAGCACGCAGCTGGTGCATGGGTCGACGAACTTCCGTCAGTACTTTGGGGATTAAGGACCACACCTAACCGGTTGACTGGGAGAACTCCGTTCTTCTTAGTCTACGGAGCTGAAGCAGTCTTGCCGAGTGACCTACTTCACAATGCACCCCGAGTCGAACTCTACACCGAAGCTGAAGCAGAGTGAGCCCGACAGGACACAGTCGACCTTCTAGAAGAAGAAAGAGAGATGGCCTTGACCCGATCGACCATTTATCAGCAGGACTTGTGTCGCTTCCATGCCAAAAACGTGAAGAATCGAGCATTCCAAGAAGGAGATTTGGTTCTCCGAGTGGATCAGCAGAAGCCACACAAGCTTGCTCCTACTTGGGAAGGTCCCTTCATCGTCACCAAGGTTCTCCACAATGGAGCATATCGCCTTTACAATGTCGAGCACCAGATTGACGAGCCCCGAGCTTGGAACGCGGATCTGCTCCGCCCCTTTTATACATAAGTATGCACTCGGATGAGATGTAATAAAAGTACTTCTGTAGTTCATTTTTCAAAGACAATAGTGTTACAATTTTCCTAGTGATTGTTGTTACTTTTGTTCACATAAAGGTCCCCCAGTGGGTGGCTTAGCTGTGAATCTGTTTCGCCTAAGTTCGTAAAAAAAATCCTTGCCGAGTGGTGAGCCAGCCTCACACTCGGAGGCTTAGCTACGAATCCGTTTCGCCTAAGTTCAACAAAATCCTACCGAGTGGTGAGCCCGTCTCCCACTCGGGGGCTTAGCTGCAGTCCAAGTACTCTCCTAAGTTCAACAAAATCCTACCGAGTGGTGAGCCAGCCTCCCACTCGGAGGCTTAGCTGCAGTCCAAGTACTCGCCTAAGTTTAAACGAAATCCTACCGAGTGGTGAGCCAGCCTCCCACTCGGGGGCTTAGCTACAGCATGGCGCTTGCCTAAGTACAAGTACAACGTGCGCTCCGCAAGGAGGACGAGGTGCAGGTCGACTGCTACCCTCTCCTTCTGAGCTACGCCACAAATACAACGTGCCCTCCGCAAGGAAGACAAGGTGCAGGTCGACTGCTACCCTCTCCTTCCGAGCTACGCCACAAGTACAACATGCGCTCCGCAAGGAGGACGAGGTGCAGGTCTAATGCTACCCTCTCCCTCTGAGCTACGCCACAAATACAACGTGCAACCCGCAAGGAAGACGAGGTGCAGGTCGACTGCTACCCTCACCTTCCGAGCTACGCCACAAATACAACATGCGACCCGCAAGGAGGACGAGGTGCAGGTCGACTGTTACCTTCTTCTTCAGAGGTACGCCGCAGAAATCCTACCGAGTGGAGAGCAGACCTCCCAATCGGGGGCTTAGCTGTAGCCCAGTGCTCGCCTATGTTTTTGAAAATCCTACCGGGTGAAGAGCAGACCTCCCACTTGGGGGCTTAGCTGCAGCCCAGTGCTCGCCTAAGTTTTTGAAAATCCTACCGAGTGGAGAGCAGACCTCCCACTCGGAGGCTTAGCTGCAGTCCAGTGCTCGCCTAAGTTTTTGAAAATCCTACCGAGTGGAGAGCAGACCTCCCACTCGGGGGCTTAGCTGCAGCCCAGTGCTCGCCTAAGTTTTTGAAAATCCTACCGAGTGGAGAGCAGACCTCCCACTCGGGGGCTTAGCTGCAGCCCAGTGCTCGCCTAAGTTTTTGAAAATCCTACCGGGTGGAGAGCAAAGCTCCCACTCGGGGGCTTAGCTACAGCCCAGTGCTCGCCTAAGTTTTTGAAAATCCTATCGAGTGGAGAGCAGACCTCCCACTCGGGGGCTTAGCTGCAGCCCAGTGCTCACCTAAGTTTTTGAAAATCCTACCGAGTGGAGAGCAGACCTCCCACTCGGGGGCTTAGCTGCAGCCCAGTGCTCGCCTAAGTATGACGAAGTACAAGTCGATTGCAATCTGTGCTTTGTCCCTACCTGCAAAAAAGCATCTCAAACACCAGCATATAGGCTGAGCGAAAGACAATGTTCGTTCAGAGGCAGATGCAGACATATTCAATGTCGAATTCAAGTTCAGATAGTGTCCTAACAGAACCAGAAGTGCTCAGGCACATAGCCTGTTAAAGTTTATCGGTTACAAAAACCACTCGGCATACCGAGGCAAATTTAAGACATCAAGCATTGAAGTTTGTTACCCCTCCTGTGGAGGGCTGGAAGGCGCAACAAACTCGTCCAAGTCGATTCCATCTGCGATCCGAGTGGCAGCGGCGATGAAGGTCTCCATGAAAGATCGGAAGTCATACTTCTTGGTATTGGCTACCTTGAGAGCTTCCAGCCTGTCCTCTCGCGCGTCCTTGCAGTGAACACGAACCAGAGACAGAGCAACATCGGCACCGCACCTGGCAGAAGACTTCTTCCATTCTTGCACTCGACTTGGAACTTCGTTCAGTCGAGTCATCAGAGACTCAAGGTCATTCTGGAGTGTTTCTCCTGGCTAGAGTGCTGTGTCGATGCGTGACGTCGCGACCTTCAGCCTCGCAAGATATTTGACAACAGCAGCAACGCGAGACTCGAGTCGGAGCACGTTCATGGCGACTTCATCCTTCACAGGAGAGTTGATGGGATCCAGGCTCGTCTCTAGTCGACCAGTCTCCTCCTCAAAGTTATGGCAGAACTCTGTAGACACAAACCCAAAGATAAAGCAGTAGTTTGGTGGTAAGACCATAATTAAAAAGCCCGTCGGAAACAAAGGATTACCTTCAAGCATGAGTAATAGCTTCTTGGCGAGTCCTCCCAGATAAGCCTCCAGATCATTCTTCTTTCCCACCAACTCGCTGGCCTTGTCACTCAAAGCAATCTTGTCATTCTTCAGTCGACCGACCTCCTTGTTGGCCGCTTCAAGAGCAGCTTTCAGATTGGTATTCTCCCCTTCAAGCTTGCTGATTGAAGCCAGCTTTTCTTCTGCGAGCTTGGTCTTCTCTGAAGCTGCTTTCCGCGCCTCAGCAAGGTCAAGATCCTTCTTCTTCAGAGAATCCCTTAGTTTATCTGCAAAATCACAGTGGGATCAGACTCAGGAATGGACAAGAAACAAAGGTAGTCGTCAAGATTCTCACCAAACATACCTTTTGCCTCCTCCTTCGCCTTCGTGAAGTTCTCCTGGACAAGCTTCAGATCAAGTTCGAGCTGGATATGCTTGTTCTCTAACTCAGTATAACGAGCTGCAAGCTCGCAAGATTTCTGCGAAGAACCAATCGACTGACGTCAAAGATAGGTCACTTCCGAGTGACTAAGAAAAAAAATTGTCGTATTTCTAAGACTATAGCCGAATCTGAACATTCAACTGTAGTCTCGGGGACTACACCTAGTGGGTGCACTCAGCATGCCCCCACCAGTTCTATCAGCTAGAGTCGATCAGTCGACCAAAAAAGGCAGAAAGGCTAACTACCAACAGTTAGTCACAGTAAAAAAAGGTGTTCTTTAGACCGTAGTCGACTGCCAGCAGTCGACCACAGTCTCGGGGACTACACCCAGTGGGTGCACTCAGCGTGCCCCCACCGGTTTATGATTCCATTCGACCAGATCGAGTAAAGAAAATAATGAGAAAAAGCTCAAGACATAAAGACTATGGTCGACTGCCAGTAGTCCACCATAGCCTTGGGGACTAAACCCAGTGGGTGCACTCAGTGTGCCCCCACCAATCCAGAATTTCAATCGACACACCCAGTGGGTGTACGACAGATACTAAGATTTGCAGAAAGAAAAGTTTTCAGGTATCATATCCTAACAGAACAGGCGGTGATCGACTAACCTGAACATTACTCTAAAGGGCTGAACTGGCATCGTAAGCTGCTTGACTGGCGTATCAGATCGCCTTCACTTGCTCCATCATGAGCCCCGCCTGGTGTATGGCTTCTTTAGCAGCGCTTGCTTGGTCCTCTAGGACGTGGTGTGTGGAGAAAAGTGAAGGCTGATCAGCACTTGATGACGAAGGGCGAGCACTTGTCAGTGGTACCGCAAAGGATACAGTAGGCCGAGTGACGTTGTCCCCCTCCGCAACCAACATCTCAGGTGCTGATATGACCTGAGCTGTCTTGCCAGCAGACGCCCTCCTATTCCTCCTCTGCCTCAGTGGTTCCTCATCATCATCATCAGGAAGCTCAATCATGATGTTAGGTGGAGCTGCAGAAAAGATTCAAAGTTAAAAGTGAAGATCATACTAACTGAAAACAAACTACAAAGGTCATACCAGGGTTGGAAGTGACTGCATCCTCCATTTCTTGATCTTCAGGTCTGGTCGAGGTGTCAGAAGTAGCAGCACTACAGTTTCAGAAATCAGTCGGTCAGCTAACGAATCGACTAAGAGTAAATCCATGAGAAACAAGAAGACGCAAGTTACGTCATTACCCAGAAATAGTGGGAATCACCATCTTCATCTTCGGCAAGGCCTTCGTCAGCTTCGACGGCACCACTCGAGATTGCTTCGGCGCTTTCTCAGTCGGCACCAGAGAGGTCGTCCGAGGACGCTTGGTCGACTGAACAATAGGCGCGACCCCCTTGCCGCGCTCGACTGCAGGGTCATGGGTAAGCTTGGATCTTCTTTCAAAATGGGGAGGCGCGACTTCCTCCTCCTCTTCCTCCTCTTCCTCATCGGAGCCAGCATCTTCATCACCCTCATCGCCATCCGATTCCCACTCCTCTTGACTTTCACCTCCACTTCCTTCCTCCTCCTCGGTCTGTGCTTGCACCCCGTTGGGCATCGAATACAACTCAGTGGTAGCCTGGAAGACAACAAAACAAGACGAAGGTTAATCGACCGATTTGCAGTGAAACAGAATGAATGAAACATGATCACAATCGGGGATAAGTGGTTGTATCGTGTCTGGTTCATAAGTATGGCCGAGTGGTGGGATCCTCCTAGCCCCACGAGGGTTATCTTTGTTCCTTGTGATGGTAGTCATCCACCTCTCCAGTGTGGCATCGCTGACCGCCTCCGGATGGACCCAAGTGGTGTCTTCAGTACCACAGTACAGCCACATCGGGTGGCCTCGGTATTGGAGTGGCTGAATACGCCGTCGAAGGAAAACCTCCAGAAGATCCATGCCAGTCACTCCATCCCGAATGAGCTGGACTACGCGTTCCATCAACATTTTAACCTGAGCCTTCTCCTCCGGAAGAACCTTCAGAGAAGACGGCTTGTTCACTCGGTCCAAGCAGAACGGAGGGAGGCCAGTCGACTGCCTTGGCGTCGACTCATCTTGGCAGTAGAACCAGGTCGACTGTCACCCTCTAACTGAATCGGGAAGGGTCATGGCTGGAAAGGCACTCTTGCTCCTCATATGGACCCCAAGACCCCCACACATTTGGATTACTTGGGTCTTCTCGTCATTCGGACTAGCCTTTTTCACCGTCTGAGAACGACAAGTGAATATGTGCTTGAAGAGGCCCCAGTGCGGCCGACAACCCAAGAAGTTTTCACACAAAGACACGAAAGCGGAGAGGTAGGCGATGGAATTGGGTGTGAAGTGATGAAGTTGTGCCCCAAAGAAATTCAGAAACCCCCGAAAGAAAAGATTCAGCGGCAGAGAAAACCCGCGATCTATACGGGTGGCTAAGAGCACACACTCACCCTCCTGAGGCTGAGGCTGCCACTCCGCCCCCGGAAGCCTTGCTGACCCGTGGGAGATCATCCCTTCATTGGCCAGGTCATCGAGATCCTTTCGGGTGATGGTCGAGCGGATCCAATCCTCTTGGATCCAACCTTGCGGCAGGCTGGACCGCGACGAGGATCCGCCCCGACTGGTCGCTCTCCCCTTCGCCTTTGTTGTCGCCTTCTTCGCCCGCTCCAAAGCCGTTGTCTTCTCCTTCACCATTATCGCGGACGAGGCAGGCACGGAGTAGCAGCACTGAGTGGGTGGCGAGCGCAACGGATGAATCTGAAGACGGGGGAGGGGAAAATGGGGGCGCACTGTTCAAAAAACCTCCGCCCGGCGCCTTATATGGATTCGCTTCCGAGTGGCTGACTGGTAGGCCTGGGCAATCCTGTCAAATCCCGCAACAGTCGCGCGAGCGACACGTGGCGAAAAAGGCGGCACGGAAATCGAGGCGTATCTTCCTTACCTCGTCCGAGTATCGCGGCCTTCTCCGCTTCGCACGCTTCCCGAAATTCGGATCCCACTAAATCCGCTAACAGCAGAGCAACTTGCCAGACGGAAGATCTCCTACGATCCGTCGCTCGGAAATCTCCAAGTTCATAAAGTTCACTCGATAGATATAAAGAATGGATCAAGGCGACTGAAAGAGAAGTTGACACCATCACTAAGAAGTCATTGATCCATAGTGAGACGCACTCGCAACACAAAAATCAGGTCGGAAATATTATCAACTCCTTCCTCACTCAAACCTCGATCCATTCGAGGGCTAATGATGAAGTCATGTACCTAGGGTAGGGTCATGGACCTGTCCAAGGTACCCTTCCCAAGGACATCTTTAGAAGAAACTCCCTTCCAGTCGACCTGGAAGGATTCCACTCGACGGACTCGAAGACACTCGACCATGAATATTCACTCGACCACCAGGAGTTCAAGAACCACACTGTATCCAAACGGTCTGTAATTAAGTAGTCTTTATGGCCATGATGACACTTTATGTAAGGCGTTACCAGTAACACCGAGCCTTAATGTACTATAAACCCTCCGCTACGTGGGCTGGTTGGGTCCTGGCAGACACTATTTAAGCCACCCCCTCCACTGGCAGAAGGGTTCGCACCCCTGTAACTCATACGCACATAATCCAGTCGACCGCCTCTGGGCTCCAAGACGTTGGGCTGTTACTTCCTCTGAGAAGGGCCGGAACTCGTAAATCCCTTGCGTATACAACTACTCCATAGCTAGGATCTTGCCTCTCCATACCTACCCCTTTCTACTGTCAGTCTTAGTACCACGACAGCGGGTGCGGACCGCGTTAGGCGCAGCAGGGCGCACGTGCTGATGGGGATGGCTCCAGCCAGGGCGGGCCACGGCCGGCGAGCGGGCGGCGCAGGCACGGCCGGCGAGCAGGAGGCCATCACGGCGCGTGGCGACGGCTGCCACGCCAATAGCAGAAGGTTGCAACGAGTGGGGGCACGGCGTATAGCGGTAAAATACGGCCTAAATCAGAGGAAGAATCAAAGGGGGGGTCAAAGGGAATCAGACGAGGTGCCTCACCGGGCCCTGTAGTTGTGCAAAGGCGAGATCGGGGAGGTGTCGGGAAGGCGCCAAAGCTGCGGGGGCGACGGACGCGGTCGGTGTCGGGAAAGAAGAGGATGGATCGGGCACCACGGAGATCTCCAGCTCGAACGGCTCCTCCAAGACGACGTAGCGGAGCTTGGCGCAGCTCCTAGGCACGACGACGGAGCACGCGGCAGTCGGTGACCGCGGTGGCCGTGCGTGGGGAGGCGGATCAGGAGGAGGAAAGGAGGCCGAGAGGGCGAGGGGAAGTAGAGGGAAGCGAGGGGGAGCCCGAGGCATCGCGGGGTGGGGCGTGGTCTTATCCCCTCCGACGGGGTTGACAAGGCGGTCAGGCGGCGACGAGCTGGAGCCCCATCCCCCGATCGGTCAAACAGGGGAGGAGGGAGACGACCCGTGGAGGGATTTGGGTCGGTCGGTCTAGTTGGGCTATTTGGCCCTTTGAGCCAGGTAGCCCAGGGGAAAGGGGCCTTTTCTCGTTCTTATAATTTTAGCTTTTGTTTTTCTTTTAAAAACTTTTCTGTTTCTAATTCTCTTAAAACAAAATAGCTTTGTAACAAACAAAACTTGGACCTAAATTATTATTATAATTTAGGCTACTGCCACAACTAGTTTGGCAATTAAATGATTTAGTTAGCATTTTTATAAATTAAAAAGGCATTAAAATATTTGCTTTAACCGCTTATTTAATTAGCTTAGGGAATTAAACCAGTGTTGGTTCACCACCATAATTTGTTATGGATTATTTGCCACAAGATGAACAATTTAGATTTCATGTCTCACAAATATGAATTTTTGACTTTAGATTGGATTCGAATTTGAATTGCGATTTGGATCAAGTGAATATTAGCAACAGTAACATGATGGCATGGCACCATTAAGAGGGGATTACTGTAGCATGACACTGGGGGTGTTACATCACCATTCTCCAGTGTTCAGAGTATATCTCCTTTTTTTCAAGTTATAATTTGAGCTCAGTGTCTTTTCGATGATGTACACCTTTTTGGGCCAGTGAGGTGTCGTTGAATATGGGCCGAGTAATAACGCAATGCCAAATAGGTCAATTATGACTCTCAGGCTAGGCTCTCAAAAGATTCTCAAAAAAAGGTCGGGCTCTCCAAAAAAGAAAGAATAAGGACTCTTAGGCCGACATGTGGGCGCCACCGGTGTTTTTGTGCACTTGCACACCGAGAGCATATTGGTGCATTTTCGAAATTCGTGCTACCTTTTCATCCCCAATCTCCCACCCCTCCCCCACCTCTGGAATCTCGATTCCTACTCCAGCTCCCCCAAATCCCCCTCATGTACTCCCTATACTCAAGCGCATTATCATGTCGCCGGTCAACACGGATCTCCGAGCTGGAGATCCTGAGGTCCGTCCTGCCTTCGGTCGCTGCGTGCTGTCGCTCAACAGTGCCATGGCGGCACTTGACGACCAATTTGCCAGCAAAGTGCTTATGGTAACCATCAACGGCGACCGGCCTCCCATCTCGTCGGACGACCTTGCAAAACTCTTGGCATTGTGCACGGCATCCAAATAAGTGACTTGCTCATCAAAGTCTGTCCACCACCGGCTGATTTCTTCGTCAGGTTCTGAACAACTTTCGACTGCAGTCGTGTGTTCGAATCTTCCCGACATTTGTTCAGCGATGGCGCGCTGGTGAGCTTTGATCAATGGCACCGCCGGCTGATTTCTTCGTCAGGTTCTGAACAACTTTCGACTGCAGTCGTGTGTTCGAATCTTCCCGACGTTTGTTCTGCGATGGCGCGCTGGTGAGCTTTGATCAGTGGCACCCAGGATGGGGCTCGGTGCCCTCTGATCTTGAGTTTTTAACAAAGCGTACCTTCCACGGCATGCCTCGACGTGCTTGGAACAGCGAGTCCATGAATGAGCTTATCAACGACCTTGGAGGTGAGCTCGTAAGTTTGTTTGTTCCTCCACACAGCTGGGCTCTGACGGTTATGGCATGGATGAAGAAGTCGTCGACCATACTGAAGGTGATTGGTGTTGAGATACCGGTGCAGGAACCGGGGTTGTATTATTCGTCGCCACCAAGGCCTCCATGGAACACTTTAGGGATGTACCTGTATCGAGTGTTCGTGCATGTTGAAGAAGTGGTTAATCCATCAACCGAAGACCTGCCACCGCTGCTGGTGCCAGGGTCCGTCAGCAATGTCCATTACAAGAGTCAACGTCAGACTTTCCCTGTGTTGCTCGGAACGATGGATGGCACAGGGCCTACTCCATCATGCAGCGGAGGCCACTACTTCTTTGGGAGAAGAGGCGGGGCTGGCTGCCTGGATGTGCTCTAATTTGAGGTAACAACTGAATCTTGTCAGATACTAGTTTTGTAGCACTGATGTGCCAGTACATTCGATTGTGACATGTACTAATTTTGTACCTCAACTTATTTTAGAAAGGGTTGTATGTCAACTTAATGTGCTAGCAGAACTTATTGTGTCGTCTGTCTGTTTTCTTTGCACAACATTCAAGATATTTCCCCGTCATTGATAAAGACGGTGAACCATTATGTACGAGTTCGTTGGTTTCAACATAGCCCTACCCGTAGCGATCCACTGCTTCCACCCTGATTGTGCCGCCTGCGTGAAATTTTTGTATGCAAGTTCAGTGTGCTATGATGTTCTATATGATTGTGTCAACTATATAAGTTTTTACTTAGCATCAGCAACGCATATGGCTGAAAGATGTATTTACGAGCATCGACCGATGGGTCTCTCTCTCACACACACCCACACACACACGCACACACGCACGCACACACGCACAAGTGGGACCCATTGAATTATTTCTTTGCTCATGACAGCTTTTAATTAGGTTCCACTGTACTCTAACTTTTTTCTTAAGTTATTAATTGAGCTCAGTGACTTCAAAAAGTTGTACAGAAGCCTTGTTTGGGCCTTTCCGGCGTTGCTGAATGTGGGCTGAGTAGCCATGTAAGGTTGTACTGTACTACACAGGCCTTTTTTTCAACATCAGCAATGCAATTGGGTCGACAGTTGTACACAATATCCGGGTCAACTTGTTATTCTCCGCCCCGCTGGGCTGCAAATCTTTCCTAGGAGGGATGCATTAGGCTTAACAAGAAAATGGACTTTAAGAAATAATAAATAGGATGTAATTATAATAACTGGGCAGTAACTATAAAAAATGCACCAAATGCGTTTGTAATTTGAAATTTTTAATTTCATTACTTGTTGGGTGCGCAATATTTCGTTGGATTTTTACGTAATACAACTTTATTTTGAAATTATATTTAATCTGACTAGAAATTTCGGATAAAAATATTTCGGATCCCATCAAATTGTGGGAAATTTTTTGAATTCTGTTTTGAGCGGTTGGTTGAAATTATTAATCATTGTCCTAGATAGAAAATGGGTTGTACTTTTAACAAACTGTAAATGGGCTGTAGTAAATTCCATTAGAATTCAAAAATGGGTTGTACATTCTTACAAATCGCGAATGGGCTATATGTTCTCTGCCACACACTTGTGGGTCTTCTAGGTTGATGCGTCCCCTAAAAAAACTAAAACTAAGTTGAGGCGTATGCAAGGCTTTGTCAACTTATAGTCAACACATGGTTCTAGTAGCAGTGGCCATTGGATGTTCATCCAATGGATGTCGTGCTTCTTCTTCAATCTCGGATATTCTTGCTTCCGCCGCCCAAAAAATGATTCCTCCCCCTGACATCTGGGGCGCACCGTTTTGGAGGCTGACCTGTGGTCCTACTAAGTTGACGCGTACCAAGGGCTTTGTCAACTTAGTCAATATAAACGATTCTAGCTGCAGTGACCGTACGATGTCCATCCAACGGCCGTAGTGCTTCTTCAACCTTTGGTCTTCTTGCTCCAGCCGCCCAAAGCAGCGCCAGTCGTGCCGCGTGCTCCTGCCTCCCGTGGCCGGTTGTGATGCCGCGGAGGCCTCGCCGCCCCCTACTACTCCCACCGCTGGCGAGGCCATCCGCATCTACTCACCCACACCCCCGGTTATTATGTGGCTACGGCGGCCTCACACAGCAGTTGAACCAGTGAACCCTCGTACTCCTCTCCGCATGAGCTTCCACTGCCGTGTCTTCCCCGGCTGCGCCGTCTCCTTCCTAGGCCTCGCCATCGCCCACCGCCCTGGTGCTCTCGGCGCGGCGTGGTCAACGTGGTCAAGGATCGGCTTCCATCGGAAGAGCACTGTACATGGAGAGGCTGACAGCTGGGTCCATGGCCCCAGCAAGGAAGTGCCTCCTTATTACGCCGAAAATAATGATTCCTCCACCTGACAGTAGGGACCCACCGGACGGGCCACTGTATTTTGCAAAAAAAATTCCCCCCTGAATGATGGGACCTACCAGCTACATCTTCGCACGCAAGGAAGTGAGTCCAAATTACGGGCAAAAAAATGATTCGCCCCTTGACTGCTGGAACCCACCAGCAACATCTTCGCACGCAAGGAAGTGCCTGACAGTCGGGACCCACCTGGTCGAAGCGTACGTAGTGTTGTCATTCTGGTCGCGAATGTGTACGTACATATGATCAGTCTGTCTGCAGGCTGCAGCGATGAACCATGGCCGTGTAAGGAAGGGCACATGTCGTAGCACAGGCGCGCACGTGTCATAGTAGAGGCGCGCACATAGCATGTACGCGTACGTACAGCGGCCAGGGTGCAAGAAAGAAAATACATATGGGCGGGGTCTCGAGCGTGTACTTGCGCATATATATACATGGATGGCCAGGGCTTGTGTACATGGAGAGGCAACGGACGGCAGCAACGGCGTCCTATTCATCGGGCAGCGAACCGGCTGGGCCGGAACGAGAAACAGTGTCATGTTCATCGGGAGGCAACCGACTGGGTCGGAATACGTCGTGTTCATCGGGAGCAGACCAGCTTGGACGGAACAGCCAATGGAAATAAGGCCTTGCGTACCATAGAACGAAGGAAACGGCCTTGTGTTCGACCGCCACGGTCGAAACGGGATCCTGTTCATCGGGAGGGGTCCGGCATACCGCAAACCGGAGGAAACAGACTTCTCTTGGACCTCCTACGGTCGAAACGGGGTCCTGTTGATCGGGAGGGGTGTGGCGTACCGCAAAACGGAGGAAACAGACTTATGTTGGAGTACTACGGTCGAAACGGGGGTCCTGTTCATCGGGAGGGGTGTGGCGTACCGCAAAACAGGACTCCACTAGATACTGTTCATCTCCACTGTAGACCTCCTCTAGCCTCCACGGGTTACTGTTCATCCACAGTCGACCTCCTCCAGCCTCCACCTGCGACTATTCATCCACGGGCTCCTGTTCATCCAGCCTCCACCGCGCGCTCCTCCACCGGCTACTATTCAACCAGGCCTCTCCACGGGGTCCTGTTCAACCACCCCTCCACGGGCTACTATTCATCCAGCCCTCCACTGGCTACTGTTCAACCAGCCCTCCACGGGGTTGTCCTATTCATCCAGCCCTTCCACGGGGTTGTCCTATTCATCCAGCCCTCCACGGGGTCATGTTCATCCAGCCCTCCACCGGCTGATCGATCGGGGTACTGTTCATCCAGCGGCAACGGCCTCTACTACCACGCGGTCCTATTCATCCAACCCACCACCAGGAACTGTTCCTCCAAACCCCCCAACAACACTCACTATTCATCAAGGGAAGGAGGCAGCAATGTTCGATCGGCTTCAGTTAGCAGCAGTACCGAAGGAATCGCCCAATTGGGTTTAGTTAACAGCCATCGATCGATTGCTCGGGTTCAGTAACACGTATCCTACAGTGCAATCGCTCGGGTTCAGTTCGAGCCCAACGCCTCACTCGGGTTCAGTTAGAGCACAACGCCTCGCACACACGCGCGTACGTACAAGAGAAATGCACATTGCTCAGCCCCCGACCACCCACCATAACCAGGAACTCCCCCGATATTTTCCTCGCCCTCGCTTCTACCATGGTTTTTTCCGTCATGGACGGCCCAAAGAATGTCATGCAGCTGCCTCTCTGGCCCGCCCAGGACGAAAAGCCCATTTTCTTTCATGATTTTTTGTCATAGAAGTAGGAGCCCACCACATCTATGATGATACCGGGTTTTGTTACAATTATATTCATGGAAGTGTCATAAGTATGACAGGAAAAAAATTCATTCGGCCCAAAATGTCACGGATGTGTCTTTTTTTTTGTAGTGCATGTAACTGTAACTTGACTCCAGCAACTACCTTCTTACTATTGAAGATCATAAGGTTCATCTGATCTTGCCAACTCGTCTTGTGTCAAGAGTGCTTTGGAAGTAGTGTCAGGTGGCAAGGGAGCTTGGGAACGTGCTGCTATGTGAGTTGACAAACGAGTAACTCATGCAGCTGGTGGTACTATGGAAGGTGTTGCAACAACTAGGGTTGTCGCTGCTTGTTTGGTGGCAGCTATTAGCTTCTGTTTGGCTTGTTTTGCAGCTCGTGTAGCATGGGATACCGCGTTTGTACAATTTTTTGGTGGGCTTTGGCCTTCTATTGCACCATCAGTACCAGCAGAATCTGCATAATTCTTCCGCTTCAGTTTTCGTGTGTCCTTAGTACTACACAATCCCATGTCATTCTGTGTTCCTTCCTCTTTCTCCGTGCCAAGTTAAGTCAAGCCGACAAGAAAAATGAATAAAAATTTAGTTCTTCAGAACAAATTGATGCATGATATAGACGAACTGAACTTTGATGTTAGACAACCACATGATAGGAGGATGTAATATGCACGAAAAACAGGACGGCATGAGATAAGCAGAACTATCATGTGTAAACTAAGCTGAAGGCATTTCAATAAATTAGAAGCAATGCAATGGAAGGTAGACACGATATGAAAGATGCTACAAATATCGCTCTGCCAAGTTAACAGTGTCTCGTCATAACTAGCGTTTAAACAAATGTGAAGCAGTATAGAAAATAAATCAGATGCAAGATGCAAACAACATCACACTATCAAGTTAAAGGTCTCTCGTCATTAGTGCCATTTATTCACAGCATTGCATATTCACAGCTTATGATGTGTAAACTAAGAAGAAGGCATTTCAACAAATTAGAAGCAATGAAAGCTAGACACCATATATCACTCTACCAAGTTAAAACTGTCTCGCCATTAGTGCCATTTCAACAAATTAGTAGTACAAGCTAGAAAATAATGCGAGATGTAAACTATATCAGACTCCCAAGTTAAACTTGTCTTGTGAAAAGTGATTGTTGTAGGTTACACGATAGTAGTACTTTGATGTAAGAACATGGTGTGATAGACATATATTGTATGTTCTAGAAACAGGAACACGTGTCTTATTCACAAGAATAATGTGTAAAGTAACCAGATGGAATTCAACAAAATTAGAAGCAATACAAGCTAGACATCATACATAACATGCAACCACATATAACAGTGCCATGTTAGAGGGAGCACCTGTGATGATGGACAAGGGGAGACGTGCTAATCATCAACACAGCTACTTTGAGTGTCTATGCATGTGTTGTCTTCCAAATTTTGTTGGGAGAGCTACTCTTTGGGGATGAAGCTCGAGGTCTCCGCCCTCGCTCAAGTCATTGCTCGCAACGCAATAGAGGCATAGCCGGACGCGGACGCGGCCGCACAAGTGGTGGCCACGATGGGAGCACCGTCAACCATGCGTCCTACTTTCCGCCATCCAACGTTCGGTGGTGCATGTGGCAGGTGAAGCGATGGACCGTCCACGTCCATCATCATCGACCTCACATCCACCGGCACCGCCGAGGTCGGGGACTCCTCCGACGATGAGTAGGGCAAGGGAGGCGGCAATGCATGGTGTGCCAACTGGTCATTTCATCTCCCGTGCTCTACTCTTCCTCGCCGGAGACCTCATCTTCACTTCACGGGGCTTGAACCCTACCCCCGTACATGGAGATGGCATATGGAGGACGTCGGTCGCTGCCGTAGAAAAGGTTTAGGGTCGGGTTTCTTTTATTTTTTGTCCTATAAAAGTTTGAAATTTAATGAAAAATTTGTCGTGTTTGCATGAATCTCGTCCGGTGTATATGAACTTTCACAATAGTAGTAAGATATATTGTAGGAGTATGAAAATATATGAAATGATGATCCATTTTTATGTGTATAAACTTAGAAGGTTTGACCCAAGATAAAGCTAACATGCGAAGTAAATAGACACATAGGGTCTACATACACAATTTATCTTAGTCACTCCAATAGTACGTCCACTACACATTCACGCATTTCACATCTTTCTACATCTACGGGAACCTACAGAAGGGTTAACGTAAATTGCCTCTCTGTCTCTCCCCCTGATTTTCATGGTGGTGGGACCCTCCCTCCCCCCGATCTCCAATCAACAACCCACACATTTCACAGTACGTTAATTACGTAATTGGGATTACAAAGATGTAGCATTTACTCATGCTAAAAAAACAACTAAGCCAACCTCCTAGCGTATCATGCGGGAAAAGACCTGGTCGCGCCATTTTAGTCAGGATTACGATTACTAGTAGTAGTATCGATGGATCGTGCGAAGCACCAAGTTTAAAAGGAAAAAAGTGGTACACTCACAGCACGTCTGTCGTGGTCGCATTGCACCCCTCACACGATTGGTCCTGCACACGGCTCACGCAAACGGAACACACTTCAGCATACCTCTTCACTAACACGTGGGACCGCACTTGGAGAAACTAACCATGCGCCAAACTCCCCTGCCCACCGCGAGAAAATTCTCCCCAAATCCCAAATTCAACTGCCCTTCGGCCAACTAGCCAATAATATTCCCCAAACCCCCCTCCCGCCTGACACCCTCCACTCCATTCGCTCCACCAAAGCCGCCCTCCCTGCCGCACCGATACATCAGTGCCGCGGTTCGTCGAGGGGACGCACGGCGATCCTCTCGCTCCCATAATACGCTCTCATAGACTGCAGTCCTCTAGCCATGCCACCACCGCTGGCGACGTTCTTGTGGAGACGCACGCTGTCAGCTTCTCCCACGGTACGCGCATTCTAGACTGAGGCCCCGTGCATGTCGGAGTAGCGTTGAATGTTAGCTGATAGACGCTATTAATCTCACTGTTTGCCGAAATACTTTACAGTCAATGTGCTCCGCTTAAGAAGCTTCCTTGCCCTTTTCTGCACTCAATCTGCTTAGCTGAGATGGCATGCCACGCCCGATTAGTTGCTAAAATATCCTGCCATATATTTATTATAACATAGATTGCCATGGTCTAGTAGCCAATCTATTAGGTGTAATAGCTCTACACCGTTTTATACTCCATCTTTGTTGCTGAGATGGCCTTTGATGGTTGTGTGCTCGGCCTCATTGACTATTGAAATAGTCTGCCATAATTTAGCGCTCAAATCTGTTTGCTGAATTAGCTTTACACATATTTCGTTACCTAGATCTGCTTGTCCAAATATCTTGCCATAGCTTTAGACATTGACCTAGGTATTTTTTTTCTAGACTTCATAAAAAAACATATATGTTTTTCCTGTAATATCTAGTAGAAGAACTAATTTGTATGTCTAACAGATGGACATGACTTGGATAACTTCTGCTCGAAGATTCTCTGCTGCATATGTCGAGGGGGTTGAAAACTTCATGAACTTTATCAGATCTGAGTACGGTGGTCCGAAATCAGATGTGCTCTTCCCGCGTAGCAGTTGAATGAATTCAGTTACAAGACCCCAGTCAACTATGCAAAATTATCTACACTTGTATGGGATGTCGGTCACATATACTAGGTGGATTCATCATGATGAAGCTGTGAACGTCAATGTTACTGACTATGTGGAAGCAGTAGATCACCATCTTGATCTGACTGATGCTCAGGTGGAAGAGGAGGAGGAGGTGGTGGTGGCAGAGCCAGCGAGTTTGACCAGGATTGAAACAATGCTACGAAATCCTCGCGCATTTTGTGAACTTTCACCTGTAGAAGAAAACGGTGGGCCCCCATGTTGGAACAATGCAACGTGGATGTCACCCCAGGAAATAAGCTGTCAGTATTCTCATCTATGGTCACCTTCTTCAGGTGAAGACATCTGAACGGATGACCAACAAATCATTCGATGCGATGTTGGTTGCTTTCTGCAAATCTTTCCCAGATGCGTCTGAGCTACCACACACCTATAGTAAAATGAAGAATTTCCTTTGTGCAGTTGGAATTGGATATGATATGATCCATCTTTGTAAGAATAATTGTGTTCTATTCCGGGAGGATTATGCCAACTTAAGTGAATGCCCAAAATGCAAATCATCAAGATGGAAAGATGGCGATGTTGTGAAGAGGATTCCTCATAATGTTCTGAGACATTTTCCAATTATACCAAGATTGCAGAGGTTGTTTCATGATGCTGAAACAAGAGAGGATGTATTGTGGCATTCTAGGATCCAGGAGTACAGAGATCAGAACGTAGTGAGCCATCCATCTCATGGTAGTGACTGGAAAAGCCTCAATTAGAAACACAAAAAGTTCGCTACTGACCCAAGAAACATTAGACTTGGCTTAGCTTTAGATGGATTTAACCCATTTGGCCACCAGAGTTCCACATATAGCATGTGTCTAGTGCTTGTTATCCCTTACAACATGCCTCCAAGTGTCTCCACCAAAGAATCAAACTACATGATGGCCTTGCCCATCCCAGGTCCAAAAAGTCCTGGAAAGGATTTTGATTTATTCATGGAGCCTCTTGTGGAGGAACTTCAATAGCTATGGAGGGGTGTTCTCACTCGAGACCTATATAGCAGCCCACCAGCTGATTTCTTTCTGCATGCTGTTATAATTTGGTGCATCCATGATTATCCGGCTTTGGGCACTATGTTAGGGCGAACGACACATGGTTACAATGCATGTGTTCATTGTGACAAGAATCCGTTGTTATACGTAATACATAGCAAGATTTGTTACATTGGACACCGTCGTTTCCTTGCCAAGGACAAGCCGTGTCCTACAAAATACCGAAGACATGTGTTCAATGCACAACATGAAAACTGTGATGCGCCAAAGAGGCTCACCGCCGATGTGTTGCAAGTGGAATTAGAGAAGGTCAGGCATATTACACCAGGAAACCATCCTGATAATGGTAGTAGGAAAAGGAAGCGTGGCAGGGCAGAAGAGAGATTATTGTTTACCCGCAGGTCCACTTTGTGGGACTTGGAGTATTGGAAAGATGTGGATCTGCGGCATAATCTTGATGTAATGCACATCGAGAAAAATATATCTGACAGCATTATCGGCACACTTCTTAATATTGAAGGCAAGATGAAAGATACCATAAAATCTAGGATTGATTTGACACAACGAGGTATCAGAATGGATTTGCAGGTGGAAGATGAAGGTAAACCACAGGATATGGCACCAGCTGTGTACGTCTTGGACAAGGTAAAAAGAAACGAATTATGCAAGGTCCTATCACGTGTGAGATTCCCACATGGATTTGCTTCCAACCCTGAAAGGAGAGTCAGTGCAGATGGAAACAAGGTACAAGGGTTGAAAACTCATGACTGCCATGTCCTACTTCAAAGGGTTTTACCTGTTATCCTTAGAGGATTGGGCTGCCCTGACTTATATAGAGTAGTTGCAGAGTTGGGACAATTCTTCAGGGAACTCTGCAGTAGAAATATCAAGATAGATGCTTTGGAGCGCCTTAGAGACAAGATACCAACTATCCCATGTGACCTTGAGAAGATATATCCTCCAGCCTTCTTTGATGTGATGGTGCATTTGGCTGTTCATCTACCTGATGAGGCACTACTTATAGTTCCAGTACAATATGGATGGATGTACCCTACTGAAAGGCGGCTAGGCACTTTCAAGGGCTATGTTAGGAACAGAGCTAGACCTGAGGGTTCCATTGCAGAGGCCTACATTGCTACAAGAGCGTTGACATTCTGCTGAAAATACATGGAAACAGCTGACGAGCTTAGCAAAGAGGTGGGTGAAGACAATTCCGAGCTCAATGTTTCCGATTGTTCTGTTCGAGTTACAGGGAAGAGTCGACAAGATGACAAACCTAAAGATTTGGACAAAATGGTTTGGTATGTGTTGAATAACTTTCCTGAGATTCTACCTTATATCGAGTAAGTGCTAAGTATTGCAGCTTATACATCATAATCTACTAAACTTGCAGCACATTCTTATATATTTAGATGTTTGACACGATCACTATGTTGTGCAGCATCTACAAAAAGGAGTTACTGCCACAAAATCCAAGAGCAGGATTTGCGAAATGGTTCAAGAGCCATGTAAGCTTTTGAATTGCACTCTCAGTTTTCTTAATATATTGAGTACATAAGATGATCAGCTTGTCTACTTTCTAACCATAGTATAAGAAGATGCGGGAGGATGGGCAAGTAGTTAATGATGCCCTTTACACACTAGCAATGGGTCCTGATACTCGGGTAAGACATTATGAATCTTGCGTTGTTGAGGCAAGAAGACACAAAACAGTGCCATCATGAGCACGGATAAGTACGGCGAAGTGAGAACTGAAATGTATGCTAACATAACAAACATTGTTCGGTTGTAGTATATCTCCAGTTTCGAGGTTCATTGGTGTGTGGTTATGTTGTGTTGTCGTTGGTATAACCTGTTTTCCAGGATCGCAAAACCCAAAGCTGATGATTATTTCAAATCCATCAATGTCAAGGCGGCTTAACAGACCTATGAGCCTTTTATTTTGGCAAATCAAGCAACACAGATATTTTTCTTGGAAGACACATTTGCACGTAACGATGACTGGAGAGTATTGCAAAGGTTTAAGCAGAGGAATACGTTTAATGAAGTTTCACAACAAGATGATGCTTACATTGCTCCTGATGTAGAAGATTCCACAAATGTTCCTAATATCTTTGAGAACCATCATGTCAATGACGCTGGAGAAAAGATTGCTTGTCGGGCTATGGACATACGAGAGTTGATCAATAAGAAGCCAATGTTTCAGGACAGTGAGGACGAAGAAGAAGATGACACTGGGGGGAATTATGATTCAGACTGATACACATGGCGAAGATGTTGACATTGCAGATGATGATTAGATTGTTTTTGTCGTATTTGCCTGCCAGAAGACATTTTTTATCTACTATGTGAAATTGTGTTTGCTATGACAACTGAAACCTGATGAAGTTGTTGTTTAGTATTTTGCTTTCTTATTATGTATGCTGATTTGTGTGGTGATTGTATGAGGACTAAAACATGGTGACATTGTTGTTTAGTCGTACTCATATTTGGCTGTGAAACTTGTATTTGATGACATAGTTTGCTGTTGGACTGCAATTTGCTCGACGTCTTCGAATGGAAACAAAGCTGACCCGACAGGGCCTCTGCTGATTTATTAATTTATTAGCAAAAGGGCCTCTGCTATTTATTTATTTATGAGCAAAAGGGGATACCCCCGAATTCTGTTAATAGAAATCATTAGATGTTCATAACACTACGCCTAGCCTGCTAAACAGGTTTCATTCATTACTAGTTTCAGCAAAGTGCTCATGTCATAGCCACCAAATACATCATGAGTGCTACATACACTGCAAATAAAGAGACAATCATCCTACAGAGCACATCAATTTTTTCCATTATCTTCACAAACTCTTTCATCTCCTCGTTGCTGTCAAGGTCGTTCAGCAGCTGTTGCTTGGCCATGATCAGAGGAATGGCATCTTTAACCTTCTGCTCTGCATCTTCCTCTTCTATCGTTCCTTCAGTTACTTGTCCAACACCCCAACCTGGTGGTATTGGGATTCCTCAGCTAACCAAATAATCAGCATAGTTGCATTCCCCCACATCAGCAACTTCCCCGAAATACAAATCACACGAATCTTCCCTTTTCTGCAAGATTCAAATTGGAAGATCATCAACCAAACTATTAAAAAAATCAGCAACTGAAAGCAGCGGAACAACACTTAAACATATTATGACCCCATGATTCGGGCATTTGTAGATGACTCGTCCAGGCTGGAGGATTATGGTTGACACGCGACGGATGACTCTGCGTGATTTGCAGCAGTGGCACCACACCAAAGGCGGCGGGTTGCTTTGAGCAACCGACTATGGTGTGTGTGCTAGCGGGGGTGTGATGAGACCCCAAGTGATGGTACGGATGGCGACTTGGCGCATATCTGGTTGTTGTGTGCTGAAGAGCAGGTGGACGAGCCGCCAGCGGACATGGTTTCTATGGCGAGAGCTTCTGATGCTAGGCAGAGTAAGTAGTGAAGAGGATAAGCGAATGTTGGATATGTTAGTTTCATTACTTGCAGGATATCATAGCACCATATATAGTGATAGTCTAGGTTTGGATTCGAACCAGCTACAGGAGCATGTCTCTCTTTTTTCTTAAATTCAGCAACATCTCTTTACTGATACACTAGCTTGTTCTGTATGCCTTCTCAAGTCTTTGATTTTCTTTTTTTTGCGAGGAAGGAAGGAAGAGAAAATTGAGGGTTCCTGGGACTCAAACCCAAGACCTCTCGGTTGAAAACCAAGAGTGCTAGTCACTTATGTGGTGAACGTTCCTGGGGAGGAGGACGGCAGAAGAACGCATTTTCCTCGCAGTTTTAGTTGCGATGCAAGATCAAACAGTCGCAGTTTCGGGAATGTTATCTGGTGAACGAGCCCAGTTTTTCTTTTCTTCCTATATATAAAAAGTATGCTACTTGGTGTAGTCTTAGTCAACAAATGATTGTGCCAACCTTGACCGTTGGATTAACATTCAACGTCTATCGTGTTTCTTCAGTCTCTTCTTCCTTGAGCTACCAAAGCCAAACCAGTGCCTGTGGGGCCGCCTGCTCCCGCCTCCCATGGCTGGCTGTGCTTCCGCGCACGCATCATGTCCACATCGCACCCTAAAACTCTATGCATCTTCCCCAGCTCCTATTCATTCCCATCCGAGGCCTCACCATCGTCCTCCGCCTTGGTTTGCTTGCCACGGCGCCGCCCTCCGGTGTTGTCAACATGCTTAACAACCGTGAGGAATAAGGAGATGATTGTACATGGTGAGGATGACAGTAGGGACCCACCAGGATCATGGCAGTAGGCAATCAAGTGCCTCCTATATTACAAGAAAAAAGGGTTCCTCCTAATGGTTTCCTGACATCTGGGTCGCACGCCACTGTCAACGTAGTCAATAAGTGAGATAACTGCACAAGGAGCGGCAGACACCCTGGACCCAGCAGCACGCACATTATTTTATTTTTTATTTTTGTTTTCGGGACAGAGAAGGGTATCAACTAGGTTGTGCGGGAGCTGTGGCCCGTCTAGCACAGGCTTTTATTTCATATGTTTACCACATGACCAGCCCAGTTTTTTTCCTTTTTGAAAATGGCTAGCCCAGCTATTTTGTTTTTTGCAGAATAACCAACGTAGGCCTACTTGCTTTTCTACGCCCAGCTGGGCCAGAAATATTTCAAGGCAAGGAGGTATGCATTGGGGCTTGCCCGAAAAATGGGCTATAAGTAATAAGAAATGGGCTATAAGTAATGAGAAATGGGCTATAAAAATGAAAAAGTACAGCAAACAGGCAATTAGTTCCAAAATAATTTTTTCTTTCAGATTTTGATATTTTAAATTTTATTGTTTTTGTGCGGGTAAAATTTCATTGGATTTAAATTAAGGTATGTTTAGATTCAAAATTAATTTGAATCTGGCTAGAAATTTTGGGCTATATGTTGTTTGTGACAGATTTGCAGGTTGACTTGTGGGTCTACTAGGTTGATGTGTACGAAAGGCTTTGCCAACTTAGTCCACAAACGATTCTAGCAGCAGTGACCATTGGATGTGTTGGTGCTACCTCTTGAGCTTGCGTTGGTTTTTCCCTTGAAGAGGAAAGGGTGATGCAGCAAAGTAGAGTAAGTATTTCCCTCAGCTTTTGAGAACCAAGGTATCAATCCAGTAGGAGACAACGCTCAAGTCACCGAATACCTGCACAAACAAACACCAACTTGCACCCAACGCAACAAATGGGTTGTCAATCCCTTCAAAGTTATTTGCAAAGTGAGATCTGATAGAGATGGACAAATTGTAACGTAATATTTTTGGTATTTTTGGTTTATGGAATGGAAAGTAAAAGATTGCAAAGAAAGTAAATAGGAAACTAAAATTGTAGATCGGAAACTTATATGATGAAAATAGACCCGGGGGCCATAGGTTTCAGTAGAGGCTTCTCTCAAGATAGAAATATTACGGTGGGTGA